>NC_081570.1:50886832-51156832 GCF_022355385.1 Mustela nigripes | reverse complement strand
AACATACAAGTTTGGAATGGCAAATCCTAGCAAAAAATGGGGCCCTTGCTCCTATCTTCCATCCCTTCACCATGGCAGGCATTGCTTATAGATCATGGCACAATTTCCTGTTGATCCTGAATAGAACCTCAAGCCCTCATACACTGCTCCAGGCAATTACCACTAATCTATCAGAATTGACACTCATGCTGAAATCTATTTGTCATCCCTGATAGACTTACATGGTTTTTCTCTGTGGCCTAAGGGAATCAGAGAACCAGCTCAAGCGTTTGTACATCTCTTTGACTTTGCCACTTAAGAGGACAGAAGGAGCATAATCTATAATGCTGTTTTGGGGGACCATCCTGATTTGGTTTAAACTTCATTGAGGAACTGCTGGGCTTGGATTATAGAATCTCTGAATGGGTTACTACGTGAGGCTATAAAATCTTTTTGCTACCTTTGTAAATAAGCTAGATCCCTATTGGTCCAGAATAATTGGGCACTACCCTGCCTATGAAAAAGACTGAAAGAAAATAACCTCTGGAGAGCATCTTTGGTCTTATTATTGAATTTTCTCCTCAGCCAGAGTTAATGACAGTATCTCTGAAACAAATGTATCTGTGTTCAAAGATTCAAAGAAACCTCTAGCTCAAAAATGTTGTGACAGAAATTGGAAAAATTCTTTCATCTACAATTAAGGAATATCATATGTACATTTAAAAATATTTTTAAATATATGTTTGTAGCATATTAGAAATTTTAAAACAAAGCTATTTAGTAAATATAAACTGTATAACCTTTGATACAATCCCATGTGTTAAGGAAAATACCATCATACAATTTACCTCTAGAGCTAATCAGCTGACTAAAATTAAATCAAAATCTTATCTTTTAATTAATGACCACTCTAAAGAAAGACAGTTAAAAGGAAGGACAGCAAAGTCATATGATGTTTAAACCATGTCTTGGTTTCATGCTGTCTCAGTTTTAAATACAATCATTCATGATTCTGAAATTCATCAAAATTTCCTGAGCAGGTGTATACCTAGAAAAAGATGTTTTAATTAAAACTATTAGCCAGTATAAGCAGAGCTCCCAACTAAAAGCTTGGCTTGGAATGGCAGCAAATTAACATAAAATGCCAATCTAATAAGAGGAAAAGCATCCTAGAGGTTGTTGTCCAAAAATGGGGCCTGAAGAATTTAACTGATCCATATCAATTAGCACAGGATGTCACTGTTATTCCATTCATGGTGACTGCCACCTTATGCAGCTCTAGTATTGAAACCAAATGAGAAAGATTTCCTCCTGTGGTAGGACCTAATCCTATGGCAGAAAACTTTCATCAAGGAAAAAAGAAAAAAGGGGAACAATGAGCTATTTTGTTTTCTAAACACCAAAGACACATATCTATTAAACTCCCTAGAATGTTAATAATCTCTGTGAAGGGGTGCCTGGGTGGTTCAGTGAGTTAAGCCTCTGCCTTTGGCTCAGGTCATGATCTCAGGGTCCTGGGATCAAGCCCCACATTAGGCTTTCTGCTCAGCGAGGAGCCTGCTCCCCGCTTTCTCTCTGCCTGCCTCTGTGCCTACTTGTGATCTCTCTCTCTCTCTCTGTTCAATAAATAAATAAAATCTTTTTAAAAAAAAATAATCTCTGTGATTATAAGTAAGCTTATACTTAGCTATAAATTGTAGGAGGCATAAATCAAAAGTTTATGAGGCCAAATATGTGTCAGTAGTATGTTCCATTTTTGAATGCTCACTTGGTGCCAGGCACTTATCTGAGCATTTCTTACATAATTATCACCATTACAACCTTGCGAGGTCAAATGCCCCTTTATACTGAGAAGAAACTGAGTCCCAGAGAGGTTGCCTAACTTGCTCAAAGTCAGTAAGTAGCAGAGTAGGAATTGGAACTCATAGTCTATAATCTTTATCATCATGCTCTACTTCTCCTAGTATGTTTACAGATTTCTTTTTTGTTCTCTTTGGAAAAGGAAAAGGAAGGGAACCTTCCTCTGCCTTTAAGTTGGGATGGAAGGAAATTTTCCATAATAGTCTTCTAAAATCAGACTAAACAATTTGATAATACTGGTTTTCACAGATTTAAATCACAGATGAAACTAAGCCATCCAAAATTCATTTTGGAGACCATATATATAGAACCTAGTTTTTAAAGAAATCGATTACATTTTCTAATGTCTGAAGTGAGGCATGCTAGCACCTTTCTAATGTAAGGTGATGAGGAGCCTTACATAATTATTTTGAAGTTGGCTCAAAAAATGTACAGTCCTATTATAGGAAGAGACACATAAAAAACAAATGATGTTGAAAGCCTCGAAGGTCAAGTATAAGGATCTGATTGTCCTTCCTTCTTATATCATTGCAGATTCATTCTCCCTAAATATCTTTACATTGCAATGTTGCTCTCTTATCTAACTTGTACTTCCTGGAAGTTTTTCTTTTGCCAAAAATCAGGGCATTAACATTTGATTAAATATGGCATTGTGAAGTTTTCCTGATGAAAATTCACACACACACACATAGACACACACGCACCCCAGACAGGTATGGACCTCTACCATGAGAATTACCTGTTTATGTGGTTGGTTTACATATTATTAAACCACCCATCTGATCTCTAATGGCAGCCCTACTGACACTGTCTGACCCAGTTTGACAATCTGGATAGAAATTGTAGGGTTGGCTGTTCAATGGCTGTGACTTTTAACAGCACTGCTTTTGGGCCTCAAATCAATTCTCTCTGTTTACAGACCATTTCACAGCCCTTTACCTGCAACATCACTTGTGTCAGTCCCATAAATACTTTGGTGTATATAATGCTTGAATTAGCATAATGGTTTAGGCTCTAAGCTCTTAGCCCAGAGAAGGACACGTCAACATGTTCTCTTCACTTAAGCAATTAAGAGCCATTATGCTGCTTCAGTGGAAATATCATCAAGGTTAAAGACAATCCCAAACAGCCCTCTCACCTTTTTATTCTAAGTCTAATAAATGAGGCATAGAAATTGAAATGTTAGTAAACAGTCCTACTTGCAAGCTCTTTTTGGATCATGCTTAATCAGACCCCCATTCACCAAACATTTGCAAGGGATTCAGAAATGTGTATATTGAATTTTTCATTTAGTGCAAGAAAATAAAGCTTGCTGATTTGATTTCAGTATCATACAAACATGAATTTAATTTTGCCAAGTTTAAAAATTTTTATCAAGTTACATAAAAAGATATCTCTATACTTTTATTATTCAGTATGACAAAGGTTACATTTTTAAAGGTAATGTGGTTGCTGTGACTTAAACAAAGGGATAGTTCCAAAGTCTTTCTATATTTTTTCTTTTTGCATTTTTAAAAATTTGCTTTATTGAGGTTTAATTTGCATATAATAAAATTCAATTCTAGGTATACATTTTGATGAGTTTTGGCAAATGTATATAGTTGTGTAATTGCCATTATAATCAAGATATAGAATATTTCTGTAACCTGAAAAAATTCTCTTGTCCACCTCTACAGTTAATCCTCTTCCCCAGCCCTGGAAACCAATGACCTGCTTTTGATCACTAGTTTTGCTTTTTCTAGAATTTCATATAAATAGAATTAGATAGTATCTTCTGTGTTTGGCTTCCCATATTTCTCTGTATCTTTTCCTCTATGTATTAGCGGTGAGAAGGTATTCTGAGAACCATAATTTGGGTGGAATCCTGGCTTCACCTCTTCTGCCTCAATGACCTTAAGCAAGTTATTTAAATTCTCTGGGCCCTAGTTTCCTCTTCTACAAGAATGGGGAAAATATCTCCACAGTATGGGTTATAAATAAATCTATGCATATACTTGTGTAAGGTATCTAGAAAGTGCTCAATAATTCTGGGTTTCTTAGATTGGTGCTGCTCTCTCCAGTGTTCAACATCTTTAACAGCTGCTCACTACAGGCCTCACTATGACTGAATCCAGTGACTGCAACAAGGCACAAAGGAATTTTTCAGGTTTGGGAAATACCTGTATCTTGACTCTAATGGTAATTACACAATTATATACATTTGTCAAAATTCATTAAACTATACACTTGAATTTTATTATACGTAAATTACATGGCAATAAAGACGATTTTTTAAAATCTAAAAATAAAGTGTACAGAAAGAACTTGAAAATATCTCTTGGTTTAAAATCACATGTGATGAGAGATACCCTTGACTCATGCTTCATCAGCTGGGCTTGCTGCTTTGGCCAAATAAGGGAAGCATTCAAAGCCTTTCCTAAGAGCATCACATTTGATATCATCAACAAAAGCCCTGCAAGCAGCAAATGTTGTTTTCACAAACCACTGTCCTTGTGTTGACTTTTTAAGTTAAAGAAATCAGTTGTGCAATGAAAGAATAAAAGTAATGTGAGGGAGAGACTGTATGTGTGTGTGTGTTTGTAAGAAAATGCAGTTAAGTGACTTTGTATTGACGGTCTTGAACAGCTTCAAAATGTCATCAAATGTGCAAGAAAATTAAGCTTAAAAACAGTTAATTGAAGTATCACTTTCTTTGGGGCATCTTCCCCAACTCCCACCAATGCCCTCACTCCATACTGAGTTAAACACCCCACTCTCTATTCTGATTTTACTCTGTCCTTACCTCTATCACATCAGTTATCACACTGCATTTTATTTATTGGCTTATTTGTCTATTCCTCTTCATAATACTACGCAATCCTTGAAGGTAGGTAATTTGGTTTTGGTATCTTTATATTTCCAGCATCCTGAACAATTCTTAGTAGGGGCTCAATAAATGTTTGATGAGTAAATGAGGTCTTAATCACAATACTTCCATTTACAATATTACAACCAACATTTACCCCAGGCTTGCTTTTAAGTGATTTGGGTCCAGTGTATACAAGGCTCTGAAGGAATAGAAGACCCACGAAAAGACATGAAAATCAAGGAGATGATAAGAAATTTAGTGTGAGGAGAGGAAATAGTAAAGAAGTGTCCTTTAGTCCTTTGCTTCCAGAATCCCTGCTTTGGGCAAACAGTTCTGAGTTAGATTGCAGCCCTCCCAAACTGTGTGACATTAGACTAATTACTAAACCTTCCTGGGCTTCAGTTCACCTGTGACTTTTCATCTATAAAATAGAGGAAATAGTAATGATATCTCCTTCATAGGGTTTCTGTGGGATTGAATGATATAATGCATATAGAGCACTCAGCACAGTGCCTGGTGCACTGTGAATACTCACAAAATGTTAATTCTCTAGCATGTTTCAAGATTACAGACTCTAGAGTCCAACAGATTAGGTCTGAATTTCAACTCATTCTAATTCAGCAATCCCTGGTCTGTGTGAACCAAGACAGATTACTTATAACCTCAGATTCACTAAGTGCAAAATGAGGATAATAACAGTATCCCCTCATAGGGTTATTCTGAGAATTAAATGAGATAAAAGAACTTAGCGTCATGACTGGCACAAAATAAATGCTTAATAAAGGTTAATTATTAATCTAGCCTGATAGGATCTAGCTCTACTGTTACCATATAAGCCCTGTTTCTCAGCAGGAATCCTTTATTTCAATCAGGAATATTCCCTCTTTTATTTGTATTTGCCATGCTCATTTATTTTTCTTTTCTTTTTTCATGCTACAGCTATCATAGGTCAGTGTGGGAAAAGGAACAAAGGTTTTGAGGTCAAATGACCTGGATTCTAAATCTGGCTTTGCTAATATTCTATTTGTGCACAAGTCACCCTGCTTCCCTGAATCTGTTTTCACCTGTAACATGGAGACAATAATCTTCATTTCGTTGGCTTTTTGTAAAGATTAAATGAGATCATATGTAATAAGGTACCCAATGTATAGTAGGGGTTCTATTGAATACATTTTAGTTTCCAATCCACTGCATTCCCCCAGTCAAGCACACTTACTCTCCTTTATACCTATCTAAATTTCCAGCTTTCGGGGCATATAAAAATCTCACCTCATTCTGGAAGCTGTCTTATACTAACCCACCTTGATCCCACAAATGTATTATATACTCTTCTTGTTATGCTGATTCCGTAAATTAGTCTTGTCTCTTAAACTAGACCAATTAATCTTAATCTCTTCTGAGTCATGGACCCCTCGATAACCAGATATTTCTTTAATTCTTCTCTAAGATTTTCCCACAGGGTCTCCTGGTTGGCTCAGTCTGTTGAGCATTGACTTTTGATTTTGGCTCAGGTCATGATCTCAGGGTCCTGGATCAAGCCCCACATCATGCTTCATGTTCAGTGGGGGGATCTGCTTGAGGATTCTCTCTCCCTCTCCTTCTGTCCCTCCCCCCATTCCCACTATAAATAAATAGATATATAGATAAATCTTCTTTTAAAAAGAGATATTTCCACATATGTGAAATCTTGCAAATAATTTCAAGATGCTAATATCCCCTAAAACCTCTGAACTTTTGTCATCCCCCTTAGGGAAGTGACTGTGTGATACTCTGTGTGTGTTCTGGGGCGGATGCAGAGTGTGTTAAGACCAAGTGATGGACTAATTAATCTTCTGCCTCAGAAGACAGGTGGTGGTAGCATCTCCACAGAAAGGGCAGGATGTTGGATAGGGCAAAAGGTGAGGAACCAGGTCAACATCTCAGTCTTTTAATTTTTCCAGAGCAAAACAACTTGAATCTTCATTTTGATACCGAAGGAAGGGATACAGATATTGGAGTAATACAGAGAAGTATGGAAAGATAATCTGAAAATATTCCATTCCTGAATCATAGATATGTCCAGTCCACAGAAGCTAAAAGAGTACTTCTCTCTTTCTACTTTCAGCCTCAGATCATAACTTTTCCTGGGTTTTGCAGCCTCTCATTCCACCCATAAGGACTAGTTGCCTGCTTTGGCTGCTTTTATTGTAGTTGCTGTTTCACTTAATGGCTTTGAGTTTTTGATAAAACAGTTCACATTTGTCTTATGCAAAATGCTTTGATTTTGAATTTTGGTCTGTCACCCAGATCTAACAAGAGAAGTGCCTCATATGGAATGTAAGCAAAAAGAAGACCAACCTCAATTCTAGTCATGGCCCTGGGGAACTGGCTATGTGACCTTGGGCAAATCACCTCTCTTCATGGTCTTAGTTTCCTTTTTCATACAACTTGACAATCTCTCCTAGTCCTGACCCTCCATGATTCTGTGATGTTGCAGTGATTCGTGATTGGAACTAGAAGATTATCTAAAAAGCTTCAGTGTATACACAGGAAATGTATGGCAAATGGCTAAGAAGAACAGGTTTCAACTGTTCAATTACTACCTTAAATGAAAGTTAGCATATTTACCATATGAAATTTTGGAAACCATCCTACAACACATACTCAACACTGGGTGACAATAAATAAAAGTTTTGTTTCTTTGATGATTTAGAAGCCTTATGGATCTCATATCCACTGTTCAAAGCTACAAAAGAAAAAAATGTAATTTTTCATACTTTCAGGTTGTGGTGATTTGAAAAAGTGGGAATAGTAGGTCTAACCAAAGTGAAATGTATATCTTTAGATCATCTGTTGTGTCTCTTCCCTATAGCACCTTTGTAAAATCCCTAATAAAGAAAGTAAATGGCATTGGGATGCCTGGGTGGCTTAAGTCAGTTAAGTGTCTGACTCTTGATTTTGGCTCAGGTCATAATCTCAGTGTTGTGAGATCAAACCCCACATTGGGCTCCATGATGGTTATGGAGTCTGCTTAAGATTCTCTCTCCCTGGGGCATCTGGGTGTCTCAGTAGGTTAAAGCCTCTGCCTTCTGCTCAGGTCATGATCCCAGGATCCTAGGATCAAGCCCCGCATCGGGCTCTCTACTCAGCAGGAAGCCTGCTTCCTCCTCTCTCTCTGCCTGCCTCTCTGCCTACTTGTGATCTCTGTCTGTCAAATAAATAAATAAATAATCTTAAAAAAAAAAAAAGATTCTCTCTCCCTCTCCTTCTGCTCCTCCTCACTCCCTCTCTAAAAAAAGAGAGAGAGAAAGAAAGAAGAGAAATGATATAATAAAGAATTTTCTTTGGGCAGAAAATTACCACCAAAACATCTTAACATTCTGATATTCTAGTAATGATATCAGCTTACAACAAAAACTGGAAGCATGTGAATAGTCAGTTTCTAATTTTATTCTGCCTTTTCAGACTATGCAAGAGGAAAAAAGATGATAAATAGCCAAAGAGATTTTCTTGACATCATGCTTAACTGAAATTTCAAAATAAATCAGTTGGGCCCGTTTTTAAAGACCTACAACTAAATTATCATTGGATCGTTTTGTTCTGCTCCCAACTGGGTTTCCGAGGGACTTGTGGTGAGATACAACAAGATCTGAAAATGGGCCACAGTGCGAAAACATTGCAGTTTGGTTTGATTTAGTCTAACTCTTGTGTAATAACTTTCTTTGAAGTGTGGGTTGAGGAGCAGGTTACAAGCCCGAGGCCACAAGCTCATCTTGTTCTTGTTACAACTCAGATGCCCTGCAGTCCCCGCACTATATATCAGAGACTTGGCACCAGAGTCCCTGGCTGATCAAGAGTGGAGCCTTCATTCCCAGCACAGCGAGCGACTGAGCAACAAACAACAACATGGTTCTGTTTGCTTGGGAAACCCATTTGACAAAAGGACACAGGTGAGTCTTCAAGGAGCCTGTGAGCCTGAGGAAGCCTGAGGAAGCCTGACTTTGCTCTCAAAGGTAAGGAAAAAGTTAAAAAGTCATCTACCTGATAAAAAGGTCCCTGTCCTAGGGAGAGACAAAACACATTTTCAGATTGCTGGCCAGTTTCTCGTGTTCTTTAGCTTTGGGATTGCTACTTCTCTGCAGATCGCCTGACCCAAGCAAATCTCAAGGCAAGTCTCCGACTCCTCTCTAGTCTGATTTTTCATCAGCAAAATGGGGGGGTTGGACCAAACGATCTATTAGGCCTCGTCCTACTCTAAAATTTGGTGATTCTGACCCTGTGACAATCTTGTAGCCCCCAAGGGATTAACTTGATTCCTTCCGTTGGTCACAGATTTTCCAACAACCTGATTTAGACTCTTGCAGCTGAATTGGACTATGGATGATTCTAGTAAATCATACTTGCATAGTTTGTTAGAACCTGTGAAATGATTTTATATACAGTATTTCATTGGATCCTTAAAAAAACTAAGGAAGGAAAATGTATTCTCCTCACTTTATAGAGGAGAAAAGCTATGCTAGGAGAGGTTAAGTCATAACTGCTAGAGTGACTAGGGCCAGATCTGAAAAGAAGAAACTTCAAGTATGAGTTTCTTAGGCTGGATGATGCACATACATTCAGTAAAGAGATGTGTCAAGTATCACAGATGGGAACATTGGCATTCTGGGAACCTGCCTCAGAATTCAAATGTATTACTGTCACCTATATACACTCTGTTTGAGTGAAGAGGCAGACACTCCAAAAAGAGAGATTGAGCTAGAAGTGATTTTCACTTCCAAGACAAAGACTCTTAGCCAAGGGTAGGGGCCAAGGGATGTTCTTCAGCTCCTCATGCAGTGCTCTAAAAGGATAGAATGGGAGATGGGTAGAACTCACCTCGGGTAGCTAGTGAAAGCTCACAAGTTTAAGCGAGGGACACTGGTAGAAGTCTGGTGGGAAGTGAAGGTTTGGGGTGTTATAGTCTTGGCACTGAGTACTGACTATACACCAAGCCCTTGATAGAGCTTACGAGCATTGCTTACAATGTATATTTTATTTTGTCCTAGCCTTTAAGGAATCCTGTGGAGAGTTAGGAAGCCTGTAAAACCCTAAAGATAGGGTGAGAGAAATAGGGTTTGCAACACAAGGGGATATATTCTTACACATACACACACACACACACACACACACACACGCACAGGTAAGCCTTCCTCTGTGGTGTATAATTAAAGAACTGCAATGCCTAGGGGCAGAGGGCTTCCCCAGTTGTGTACAGGGCCTGCTGGAGCACAGGAAGTACAGGATGACTAGAAGGAAAATGAATGAGAACAACATTAGCAACAGTGTGGGGGTGAGCAGTGGGCAGAGGAGGGGCAAACCCCAAAGATATCTGAGTCAGCGCCTGTCACCAGGGGTGACAACAGGGCCATGGCAGCAACAGCAGAGGCTAAGGGACAGTGGAGTGTGGGGCCACAAAGGCTGATGAAGCAGAACAAAGTTCCTAAGCTCCTCTAGGATTAGGAAAAGATAAAACAAGAAAGATCAAACAGGTAACGATGAAGAGGAGATGCAATTAGAGGTAAACCTCAAGGAAATCAAATTTGCAGGTAACACAAAACTAAAAGCATGGTTAATATCATTTTGAGTCCTGTATCAGTTAACTTTCATCACAGACCAACTCCGGGACTACAAACCCAAGAAGGTGATAAGAATGTATATAATGTCCTGCACATAGATTCTCAAAATCAACTGAAATGAAGGGGCCACTGGGTGGCTCAGTCAGTTAAGCATGTGCCTTCAGTTCAAGTCATGAACTGAACATGATCTGAACCCATGATCTGGGTTCCTGGGATTGAGCCCTGTGTCAGATTCCCTGCTCAGTGCAAAGCCTGCTTCTCTCTCTCCCCCCGCTCTTCCTCCTGCTTGTATACTCTCTCTCAAATAAATAAATAAAATATTTTTTTAAAAAATTAACTGAGGTAGATAGGACTGACAGAGTAAGATGTGACAATATAAGAAAGATTTAGTGTGGGGGGTTTTGATGACCAGAAATTCAGCAGATGCCTTTGATTTGGCTGCTACAAAAACTAAGAACCTCAGGCTACAGTGATGAAAACACATGTCCAGGGCGCCTGGGTGGCTCAGTGGGTTAAGCCGCTGCCTTCGGCTCAGGTCATGATCTCAGGGTCCTGGGATTGAGTCCCGCATCGGGCTTTCTGCTCAGCGGGGAGCCTGCTTCCCTCTCTCTCTCTGCCTGCCTCTCTGTCTACTGTGATCTCTGTCTGTCAAATAAACAAATAAAATCTTAAAAAAACAAAAAAAGAAAACACATGTCCAGACCATTGGGCATTTGTGGCTAAGCCAAATGCACAGTATTATGTTTGGTTGTTGGTGTTGCCTCCTAAGAGGAGCATTGATATTTTCATGCTTGTCCACAGGAGCATGACTGAGATGATAAGGGGTGCAGATACCAAGTCCCACAAGGGGCAGCTGGAACTGAGGAAACTTGGGGGGATCTAGAAAGTCATCTTTAATTCCTGAGGAAGACTTCTTGAAAAAGTGTCGCACTTACGTGGCCCTTACAGGATATCACCAGAACCAAAGAATAGAAGGCCGATTTTGGTTCAGTGAAGAGTAAAGCTTTCTAATAGAACTGTTCAGAGGTAGAAGGAGCTAGTTTCAGGAGTGCTAAAATCCCCAGATGGGAAGTGGATTTCAGGCCAAGCCTGGATGATCTTGTGGCTGGGAACTTCCATATAGAAATGGTTTCTGCATTAGGTAGAAGCTTGGACTAAATGACCTCTGAGACTTCCTCTAGCTCTTAGAGGCCAGATTGAAGATTTTTGCCTTAGAAACCAACCATTCAGTTCTGGAGGTAAAACCCCAAAGGAAACCTACTCTACCATGGGCCTATGGGGTATAGAGTCCTGCCATAGCCGTTGCTCTCAGAATGCCTTCTCAGCAAATGATGAGGCTCCAACTCATTTAGAATCTGGGAACGGGAAATGTACTTTTAAGAAGCAAATAGATATTTGCTGACCTGGTGCACCCTAAATTCAATCCATCAAATTAGTTTTGTCTGAGTCTTAAGAATATCTCAAAGTCCCTCTCTTCTTCCATATCTATAGGAACCCTGCCTTGGTTCATGCCATCATCACCTTATCCCCAGACTTTCTCAACAAACTCCCAAGTAATGCTTTACCTCCACTCTTGTCTTCTTCAGTATACCCTCTGTAGAGTAGGCAGAGTAGTTTTCTGTTTTGAATGGCTCCCCACTGACCATGTGGGATAGTACCAGCTCTTAATGTTGGATGGAAAGCCATGCAGACTCATGTTCTGTGACTTTCCATACATACCACCATATCCTACACACACACGCACACACACTCACTTTCTCTCTCTCTTTGTGCTTCAATAATGTTACACTATTTGTAATTTTCTTCATACACTATACTGTTAAACATCTCTCTGCCTTTGCTTATGCTGCTCCCTCCATCTGAAATGCCTCACTTTTTCTAGCCCCCATCTTACTTACCAGAATAACGCCTGCTTATTCTTTTTCATACATGAAAGCTTTGGTGCATAACTTTTTATGAAGCCTTCCTTTAACCATGCATCTTACTCAACATTTACTGGGGGGTGTACAAAGCATGGTGCTGGAGTGCCTGGTTGACTCAGTCGGTTAAGCATCTGTCTTCATCTCAGGTTATGATCCTAAGATCTTGGGATTGAGCCTTGAGTCAGGCTTCCTGCTCAATGGAGAGCTTGCTTCTCCCTCTCCCTTTGCCCCTGCATCTTTATGCTCTCTCTTGCTCACTCACTCTCTCAGATTAAAAAAATCTTAAAAAAAAAAAAAAAAAAGGCATGGTGCTAAGTACTGCAGTAATCCAAAAGGGAAATTTTGAAGCTAAAGTGAAATAATAGAAGAGCTTTTACTTTATGGAGTTACTAAAATGTATTTTTAATATGCATTAGGGAACTCTGCATAGGCTTATCCTATATGCACTATGACAACTTTATAATTGGGATCAAATAATAGTTTATATTTATTGAGTTCTCATTACATGCTAAGGGCTACTCCAAGCACTTCATTAACTCATTTAGTAAATATTTATTGAATGAAATATTTATTGATGTCTAATATATATGATCAGCACCATTCTAGTTTCTAGGAATCCAACAGGAAACAAAATACAAAACCCCTGCTCTTTAGAAGTTTACATTCTGTATGGGAAGCTACAACCAACAAACAAAACATACAGAACAATAGATGGTGATTAAGTGCTATGTGGAAATGTAAAACAAAGAGTAGAAAGAGGAAGAGTTAGATACTAGGGGTTTGGGGGGTAGTGTGGCAGTTTTCAGTGAGGTTATCAGAGAAGACATAAGTAAGGAGGTGATATGTAAGCATACCTGAAGGGGCTAGGAAACAAACCATAAGAGTATCTTGAGGAATAAAATTCCAGACAGGGGGCACAGTAGGTGCCAAGGCAGGAGGCTGTCTGGCATATTTGTGGAACAAGAGGCCACATTACTGAGGAAGAGTGAGCAGTGCACACAGGAGGAGATGAGGTCAGTGGAGTAACCATGGGCCTGGTGAACTATTATGAAGACTTCGGTTTCTATGCTGTGACACCATTTGAGGGTTGTGACAGATTATTAACAGATCACTCCATTTGGTATGTTGAGAGTAGACTGTAGGAGGGGACGGACTGAAGTACAGAGCTGTTCCAATAATCCAGGTGGGAAATGATAGGCTTGGAACAGGATGGTAGCAGCAGGGTATTGAGAGACTGATTTCAATATGTGTATTTAAGTAGAGATGGCAGGATTTGCTAATGAAATTGATACAAAGCGAGAGAAAGAGAGAGAGAGAGGAGTCAGGGATGACTTCAGGGTTTTTGGCCTGAGCAACTCAATGGATAGAATTGCCATTTATTGAGATAGAAAATTGTGGAAGAGGCAGCTTTGTGGGGTGGGTATAGGGAGGAGAGATCGGGGTCGAACTTTGTGTTCAATTTGAGACACCTAGTGGATTACCAACTAGAGATATACAAGTTAGTTGTGGGCAGGGAAAGGGATGAGGGTGACATTCAAACTGGAGTTGCAAATTGAGGAGCAGCCACCATATAGATATTTATGAAGTCATGAACCTAGAGGGAATCATAAAGGAGTCTAAACACTGAAGAGAAGAGAAAAAGACTAAGGACTAAGCTCGAGGGCATTCCAGCATTTCTGGATTAGAGAGATGAGGAGAACTTTGGGAGGAGCAGTGAAAGAGGAGAAAAGCCAGGACAGCAAAGAATCTGGCAAGCCAAGAGAAGAATGTTTCAGGAAGAGAAGGTGATAAACTGTGCTGAATTGTGCTAATCAAATGAGAAGGAAACTAAGAATTGATCATTGCATTTGACATCATGGACACAAGAGAAGTAGGTAGACACTAATACTATTGATTCATTTAAGATTCACAAGTCTCAATGATAGGGATTATTCCCCTAAAGAAGGAAACTAAAGCATAGGAATATTTAGTAATTTGCACAAGGTCACACAGCAAGAGAATGACAGAGTTGGCATTTGAACCTAGGCTGTGTAGTTCTGGAGCACTCCCTGCCTGGAAAAATAGGAAAAACAGAAGAGAGACATTTTATGGGAAATTTGACTACATGGCAAAGAAAAGAAAACCGTAGAATGTTCCTTCTAACCTGTTCTGCTGTAGCTCTATTTCTGATCCTACTCCTTGACTTAATCTGCTATAGAATTTTTTTGTTCCATGTCAGGAAAAAGGCATTGATTGACTTTAAAAGCCCATCTGTATAGAGAATTTACAGTGCTTAATTAATAACCAAGACTAGCCTACCTAGCTCAATTAGTTAGATCACAGTGATTGACACCAGGGGTGCAAATGCATTTTTTGACTTGAACCAGTCAGTTTTACCAGAACAACTTTGTTTCAGGGACATGGGCTAAATTTTTTGCTCTGGACAAATACCTTGTATACGGGTTCAGTGTGGCAGTTAATCTCCTGAAAAAATAATTACAGTATGTGTTCTATTGCCAATATATTAGTAGAACCTCTTCCTGTTTAGAAGACATGTTATTTTCTTTTTCAGTGCTGAGGATTGTTTACTGTGTCCACATCTTCACATGATAGCATCCTCAACAGCTCAGATTTGTAAACTAATGTCTCTATTTTGGAGAGTAAGTAGTTGCTCTTTATATAAATGGGATAGACTGTATTCTGGAACCAGTCAGATGGAGACCAAACCTGAATAAAGCATTAGCAAGAAACAGAGCCCAGTATTCAGGGATATCTTTGAATAAATCTGGAGAAGAGAAATTTTGACTGTTTAATATAATTTTAAAAATCAGCTCTACCTTTTGAGGGAGCATTACCTAATGAGTAATCTACAAGGCTTTGGGCAGCAGATACCGGTTGATAAAAATCTCTGTGTGTCAATTGTGATTTAAACTTCCAAGACCTCACCCAGTAAATTTATTCCTTAGGTAATCATGTCCCGGCGTCCATCTGCCTTTTATTTAGATCTAATGGCCAAACTTGGTTCTGCCCACATTGATTTACTCTACCTACATTTTTGGAGGTAATGAGAAATTTATAATAAACTTTATTAAAAGTGGTCACTTTAAAAAAATAAAAGTGGTCACTTTTAACTTGCATTCTACATGTTGACCCACTAACTTGGGGTTTTGACCACTTGGCAGTCTTTATCAAGCTTGGTTACATCTGAGAGTATTGCTGATCAGTACTCTGAAATCCTCATGCAAATATATAATTTAAAAGTATCTTTAGCTCTCTTTTTTCATCTCCCTTAAATTCCAAATTTCCCCACAATTCCTACAGTGAAAATAACTGTTTTGTTGTAATCAGAGTACAAGACTTCTTCCCATTCATAGACCACACCATTGTGGTACTATTCAGTGCTCCCTTCATTCCAGGTCATATCCAAGGCTTGCCTCAGTGTTGTCACCTACGATAAATGGTAACCAGCAACAGATAAAAATGTGAATTCAGGCATTAGAGATGCTATGTAGACACAGAAAAAAGAAGCTGTAATGAAAGATTCTTTCAAGATCTGGCTATCAACCCATAGCCAAACCAGGTTCAGTCAAGGTCACATCCACATTCTCCTCTAGCTCTACATAGATGCATGCACCATGGTGCCATTTTGCCCTGCCAAAATAGCTCTTGCTGGGTAATTCTCCTAACTGTCTCACGAGGCCAAGCATCTGATTGTCAAGGGGGGTGGGGAACAAAAACAAACTAACAAAAACCATCACTGCAAAATTTATGTATATTCAGTTTTTCTTTATTTCTTTTTAACCAGCATGAGTGATGATAGAAGGAACAAAAAGCAAGAAACACAGCCCTGATGACATAGCAACAGCTTAGTTTTTTCAGATGGATCCATGGCTGCTTCGTATAAGTTGAAAAGAACATTTGACCAACAAAAGAAGTGTTCTAATCAGAAGATTTAAACAGGAAACTAAGTTTCCCAGTCACTGGGTCTTTTTTTAGGTAGAAAGGCTTAAAATAGCTTATGGAACACTTCAAAATGATGTCATATAAGCATTCTGCCCCTTTTAAAATCACACGTAACCCTTTAATGTAACAGGCTAGGTGGTTTTAAGTCTGGCCATAATTGGCAGGAAATATGATGCATTTAACTGTGTCTACCACCACAGAGGCTGGTTTCCCCACAAACCTCCTAGTAGCAGTACATGGTTGGAAATGCGGATTTTTTTTTTTTTTTTTCAGAGAAGCTTATACATAATCCTATTACTATCCTAGGCACCTATTAAATATGATTGAAACAACGCCCATTGGAAGTCTTAAAACCTTAACCACCAGTTTTACTTCTAAAATAAAGTAAACTGCCAAAAGTTCTGATAAAAGTGACAATTTATATTTTTAAGTAGTACAACTGGAATTTTCCTATAGCTGTAGACAAAGGAATTCTTACTCGGATAAGTAGAAGAGCACCAATAAATTTAAGGTAGCTTATGCAAGTTAGGCACTAATGAATGTCATCTTCTGTTTTGTCATGAAAAAAGATCTTTCTGCTGCTAAAGGAGACTGATTTAGATTATGAATAGCTGTAGTGATTTGCAAAAATGGCTCCAGAGAGATAGAATGAGACTCCATATACTCATGGCACTTGAGGTTTCTGCCCTTTTTGTTGAAAATTAATTTGTCCTGTGGGTTATTGGATTCTAGCTCAGCCAATGTATATTGCTCAGTCATCACAAATTTACTTAAAATTTAGTGTAGCTGAAGTTCATTCAACAAGACAAAAGTCTACAGTTGAAAGCTTCTAAAAATCTTTTTAAAAAACTGGCTAACAGTGTAATTGAAAGTGCTGGTGTCTAAGTAGATTCACATAATGTTTTGCAGGTATCAATATATACTATATTACTATGTTAGAAATAGATTTTTCACTTGTTTCCCACAAAAAAGCAGATAGGGGGGATTTATCATCCTTTGGTAAGAGGACATTTTGGTTGAAGCTTCCATATTCTGAAAAAATATAAATCCCTAACTTCAGATTAGATAATACCACATATTATGGTAGTAATACCATGTTTCATTCATTCATGTATTTTACATTATTTCAAAACAAATAATTTTAAAAACAAACAGATTATGCTCCTAATGCTTCCAAATCCAAAATCTATTACATTAGAAAAAAATTAAAAGTACACCAGGTCTGTTGCCCTGTTTCAGCAGCTACTCACTTCCTACTTAGGACGCTACACCATGGAGGCTTATGGACAGGGAGGGTCAGAGTAGAGAGAGTCATACTTCAGACAGAGCATCAGGATACAAATCACTTGCTTCTGACAAAAGGAACACTAGTTTAATGGCCATGCTCCTTTACCCAACAATAATGAGAGGAAAAGAAAAGAGAGTGTTCTTTAAAAGGGGCTATTGTGAGAAATACAAAGGAGACATTAAAAAAAAAGAAAAAAAAAGAACAGCTAATTGTGGGAAACAGAGCGGTTTTTAATTCATCCTTCCCTTAATGTGTTTTCCTTAGTATAATCCCTATTTTTCATTTTTATACATTTAAATATGAATATTTACTACATTAAACACATTCACATGTGTATGTTTTATTTCCCTTTGAAAGTCTTAGATGAATTTCAGTACTTATTTAATAACTAAAATCACACTAGAGAACCTCAACTGTGATTAGGGCCATTGGGGTAGCTCCTCACTAAACTGATACACAGGAGGCAACAAACATTATTTGTTCATTTCATTTATAGGTGAAAGTTTACTACATAGTAAGACTATTAAAATGTTATATTTCAAAATATCAAGAGCTAAACCTACATGGTGAAAACATTCAGATGTGTCATTTTGTTAAGACAAGAAAGCAAATCCATTTGGGGTGACCTACACACCATAGTTTTGGACTTTAAAAAAATTTTTTGATAATGGATTTCATTTTATTCCTTACACTTAGATCACAACTGAATTACACAACTGATAAAGCTCCAACTCTGAAGCATCAGCTCTTTGCTTGAGGTACAATTGCACAAAATGAGATACAGAGTGCTAACCAAATCATGACACAGTGGACTGGAAATTTTAGATTAATAAACCTCTTCCAGTGGAGAACTAAATAACTTTTACAGTTTTATCTATGGTTATTTGTTTCTCTGAAGATTTATGGTCCTCGCAACAGATATGCATCTTATCTCTCACTTTCCAGATTAAAGAGAGATGATTTTAAACAGGCTTCTGACTGGCATAATCTGGAATTGCAGATGATCTCAATTTTTTAAAAAATGCTAAAAGTGAACTTGCAAGTCAATGAAAATGACTTTGCGCATGTCAGGTGCACAGGGGAAGAAATCTGCATATAGCTAAACAAGGCTGATCTTCTATTAGCAATACTGATTTCCTTGCCCTGCCCTGAATCAGCCAGGTGCAATCTGTACATGCTTAACCAGGAATTAAAACTCTTCATGCTGCTGCTGCTTTAATTGATTGATGCTAAAAGTTTAGAAAATAAAACCTAACCAGCTATTACAAAGCGCCTTTAACCAAGCCTTCTCCTTTGAAAGCAGGATCCTCAATTGAAACTGGCAGACCACATTTTTAGGTTTCAAGCAGCTCTGTCATTCTACAAGGAATGTGTCTGCCACTTCACACGATAGCTTGAGCTGAAAGACATGTACTTTGAATCAGAGAATCAATAGAACACTTAATGGACAATTAGGAGAACAGCTGTAGGACTGTCAGAGACCCATCTGTACACAGCTCAAACAGCAAGCCTGGACAGGGCCCGGAAAACAAAGTACACTGCTCCAGGGCACTGGCCCCAGTACAAAACCTCCCTTTCATTTCTCATTTAATGTTAATATAGTGTTCTTTTTCATTACAAATTTTAACACGTGTAGAAAATTATGGAAATTGCTTAAGCCATTTGTCAACTTATATCATGTGAATTGATCAATAAATTTCACTACTTTGTTGTTAATGTAGATAAATTTTGGCATTTAATTAAGCTCCAGTGAAAATGTGGCCACTTTTAATTTCAGCAGATGCTGTCGTTTCATTTGTAATACATAACTACAGGGGTAAATACAACCCAATCATGAATTATCACTAAATATTTATAGACAACATAGCAATTCAGAAAATAGACACAAAAGATTTTTACAATGAAACAATTACTGTGTGCAAAATCTGAAATAGGTAGTGATGAACTCTAATAGGAGCCGTGAACAGAATCTTAATATTGTAGTTCCATAAAAAAATTACATATGTATATTTTTCTCTGATGATCCTGTTTCCATCAATTATGTCTCTTATTAGGCAGAAATAATTTCAAATTCTTTTCATAGAATTGTTCCGAATGTTAAAGGATAGTTCTCTAAGTTTGTGGAAGTATATGAAAATTTATAAATTAAAATAAAAATCCATTCCTTTTTTTTCCCCCCTAAATTTGTGTGGATACAATTGGAAAACTCCTCTAAATCGACAAGAGGAAAAAAATCTTATGATGCTTATTTTTTACACATGATTGGAATTTAAGTTGGTCAAGAGGACACTAGTATGGAGAATGGAGACAAGATGCTGGACAATGGAAAAAGCAGAATGAACTTTTTAGGCTTCCTCCATATGGCCTGAGGGGCCCCAAGATGAAATCCTGCTCCTGACAGCCAGGAGCCCTATAGCCTTAACCCTCTGTGGCGTAGTCTGACATGATAAACTGCTGTATCTCATTTGAGGGGGAATAGGCTGCCTCTTGGTGATTCTGCTGGTGCCTTCAGGGAAAAGGGAATTCGAAATCACATTGCTGTCTTTACAGTGTAATCCACTCCATAACGCCCATTCCCACCATTGTCTAAATGCTTTAGCAGGAGGGCCCTGCTGGCTGTGCAGTCACTGCATTTTCAGCAGAAAAGCAGACCTGAGTGCCTGTGGAGAGGGCCTTTGTCAGTATTTAAAAAATAAAGTTTAGGGAAATCAGAGCTGATCCCTCATTCCTATTTTTACAGTGTCTCCATGTCAAATTGGCCATCACTGCTGAGGCAGTTTGGCACTTTCTGTTGTTCTGGCAGAGGAGTACCTGGTCAGAGAAGATGATTCTCTAAATTCAGACTCTATTAGAGAAATTAGAATTAAGCAGCCAAAGGGAAAATGGATTGGGTCTTCTTGCTGAACCAAATTACACATCTAACTGTCCAGCCAAAATTCTCTCTCTGGCTCACTCTCACATATTCATATTTCTTTTTATTCCAAAATGTGAATTTCCTAGGACTTGAAGCTTTGATTTTATACCACTGAAAAGTAAGAGGGGCTGGAAAATCTACCTCAGCTCTAATGTGGATAATTAGGAATCTTTTTGTAACCTCTGAAATCCAGGAGTTCACAAAGTCATAGTCCTAGTATTCTCTTGAGTCATGCAGCTCTGTGAATTGCTCTGTCTTGTGGGAAGCTGAGGAAAGATATAGGTTATTGCACAGGCTCAGGAAATACTGGCATTTGTTGACTATTTGATGTAGACATTAAAGTGGTAAGAAAGTTAATTAAGAAGTAAGATTGGGTGAGAAACAAAAATCAAGATTCTAAAAGATTGAGAGTATAATGAATTAAAAGATGGATACAAAATTCTTTGCCATTTCTCATGTCTGTATGTGGAGTCTGTTTCCTTGACACATGAACCTAGGCTGGCCTTATGAGTGGTTTTACTCAATAGAATTTAGCAGAAGTGATGCCATGCAAGATCCTAGGCCAAGCCCTTGAGAAGGTCTGGAAGCTATTGCTTTAGTACTCTCTTAGGAATCAGCTGCCATGCTGTAAAAAAAAAAAATTAGGTTAGACTACCAAATGTTGAGTGGTTGGTTAACTTAGAGAGTCATCATGGGAAACAAGAGACCACCCTGGGTGTACCAGGACTAGGCAAACAAACTCCCAGCTGATAGCAGCTGCCCCAGTGACTGCAGCTTTACCATGTGGAGCAGAAGAACCTCAGAGCTGAGCTTGGTCAACCCACAGAATCATGAGAAATAACAAATCCTTATTAGGTTTAGCCATGAAGTTTTCAGGCAATATGTCACATGGCAATAGAGAACCAAAACAGAGATTTTATAATAAAAATCTGTTCTTTTTCTTTTCCTGTCCTACTCTCCTTTTGAAGTTATACTAACTAGCAGTCAATACCTATTTTCTTATGCCTCTTGCAGAAGTGACCCAGTAACAATAAAATAAAAAGCCAAAATATTAATGGGGCAGGGGTAGAATTCTTTTTAAAAAGGAGGTCAGACTGATTCCCTCTGCTCTTAGTTTTCTGTTTTCTCTTTATAACTTTGATCAATATCCAAAGTCTATATCTGCTCAAATTGGACACCAAAGGAAAGACAATTTTTGTAACAAGAACTCCAACCCTTTTCAGGATTCTGGTCTTGAAAGTCAGTGCAATGACCCAATTTACTTAAATAGAGTAGACTTTTTAAAAGACATCAGAAGGGACACATGGATGGCTCAGTCAGTTAAGCTGCTGCCTTTGACTCAGGTCATGATCTCAGGGTCCTGGGGTCCAGTCCCACATCAGGCTCCTTGCTCAGCAGGGAGCCTGCTTATCTCTCTGCCTCTGCCTGCCACTCTGCCTGCTTGTGCTCTCTCTCTCTCTCTCTGACAAATAAATAAATAAACGTTTAAAAAAATAAAAATAAAAAAATAAAAGACATCAGGAAATGTTCTGCAATTTATATTAAAGTCACCAAACATTAGCTCTTTAAAATAAATTTTCTCTCAGCTAAAAGAACAAACTAGATTGCAGTCATAGCTCTGTCATATATCAGTGTGTAACTTGGGCAACTAATTTTATCTTTCTCAGCCTCAGTTTCCTCATCTATAAAAAGAAGATAATGGATCAGATACCCTTCAAGGTCCTTAAATTTTGCCAGTTTTCAAAGATATATGTCATTTTTCAGGTAGTGCCAGCTCACTTTGAATACCTTATTGTGATCACATTAGTGTCAACTAAAAAGTCTTCCTCTAGTGCCCAAGGCAGGAATGAATATATCCTTAATCTAATATTCTACCCCTGAATAATTGAGGTGATTGTATAATTAACTTTCTTTCAGAAAGCATAATCCTAATTTTTTTTACTCCATCATTCTATAAGAACAAAGAAGTATGACAATTTGTCTTTACCATGCTGGTATTTAAATGGATGCCCATTCTTCATAAAGTTCATAAAGAGTTAGTACATGTTTTGCTTGTGGGAAAGATCTGATAGGTACTGAGAGAGGGTAATAGCTATATCATGGAACAAAATACCTTCAAAACTTACTGGCTCTTACTTCAGACACTGAAAATGCTGAGACTGAAAATTTTTTGTATTACAAAGGGTCTTCATGAAAACTTGCTAACTTCTGGGTTTAGTCACAAACAGAATTTGAGTATAATTCTAGTGAAAAAACAAGCAAGCAAAAATAAAAGTTAGGGTGCTTTACCTTGTTGCATTATTATAGTAAAATATGGTAAATATTTGGTATGGTAAAGTTAGTTTTCATTATAATATCTAGGGAAGGAACAGTATGGTTCATTAATTCCACAAGCAATTCCAAAATTTAGTGGTTTCAGCCATATATGGAATCAAATAGATCAGGGATGGAATCTTGAATGAATCATTTACCAGCTGGATAGCCTTAGGCGATTTGATTAATCTCTGAATCTCAAGTTTCTTCCCTACAAAGCACAGATTTCTGTTTATGGCATAAAAATGAGATAATGCATATAAAGTGCCTAGAATAGTAAGGACCCAGTAAATATAAGTTACAATTAAATGTGAGCTCCGTGAGATTTTGCAGAAACCTTGCTTGTTTTGCTCACCTTTCTATCTCGAGTGCTCAGAAAAGTTGCATTAAAAGATGACTACTCTGGCCAACAGCTCCAACTTCTTTCGGTGGTCTTGCTACACTGTTTATCATGTAGAAATCACATGGTTTGAATTTCATGACCTTTAATTTGAGCCATCGAAAAGAGAAAAGTCAGAGGGAGAAACCCTACATAGATCGCTGATCCTTAGTAAATTAAAAGTTATGAGCATGAACTAAAGACAACCATGACTCACACAGAATAGGAGAATCCCTCATCACAAAATAGGTACCTTTGGAAGTTGTCCTTACTACCTTTACAAAAGGCCACTGTTCTTGGTAAACTTCTGCTTTGGTGAAAGTTTTCAAACAGACAAACAAGTAAATTGGGTTTTAGGGATCCCTGTGGAATAGTTGTAATTCAGTCTGATAGAGGAATAAAACAGAAAGAGGTTCTGGACAATTTGTTCCAGGTCAGTCATTGATCAGATTGAAATTAGAACTCACATTGCTTAATTTCCTAATTATTATTCAATTATTGATCATACTTATTTGCCTCCTGTTTTGAGAGAGAATTTGATTAGTGGTATGAAGCAGCATTAGAAAACAAGGTATGTAGAAGTGCCTGGGTGGCTCAGCGGGTTAAAGCCTCTGCCTTCGGGCCCGGGTCATGATCCCAGGGTCCTGGGATCAAGCCCTGCATCGGGCTCTCTGCTCCGCAGTGAGTCTCCTTCCTCCTCTCTCTCTCTGCCTGCCTCTCTGCCTGCTTGTGATCTCTGGCTGTCAAATAAATAAATAAAATCTTAAAAAAAAAAAAAAAAGAAAGAAAGAAAACAAGGTATGTAATGGGTCAACAAGGTCCTGCCACCTTAGATGGAGAATCAGTTCTGGTTCACGTTCATATGAGCATATTTTTAGTGTGGCAAACGTTGGTAGAGGATGAGATTGTCCCATCCCCAAACTGCCTAATCAACCATCCCCTGTGAATTGAGACAGATTATTGGGTCTCTACAGATGGCAAACACAAAACCATACAAAAAGATTTACATTCCAAGATAAAACTACTACACTCTGATATTCCTATAATTACAGAAGTTAATATGGCTATTCATAAAGTTAAAGCCAATGAATATACAAGACTTAAAAGCAGAAGAGAGAGCTAAGAGAATTTGACAGAGAGGAGGCCAAACTATAAATATGGAACCTGGCATTAAATGTTCTAGGTACCTGATGATAGATAGTTTATGACATGAACTCATATCAAAACCACAATGACTACTTTCATATTTCTCCACTCGCATTCCTGTGAGAAGAAAGATAGCAAGCAATAGGAAATGAGAAGAGATAGTTTAGAAGAAACATACCACAGACAGAACTCTGGCTGAAAACTTGGGTGTCTTGTTCTTTGTACCCAAAGTTAGATATTCCAAGTTACGTAAGAGCTTTCAGTTGATTCTAAATCTTCACCTTCCTATCAGCTTGTTTGTAGCTTTTGATGGGATTTAAGATTCTAAGAGCTAATCTATCTAAATGTAAACAATTGTTTTGGTGTCTTTTCTTCACATACTAATATTAAGAAAGTACCCTTTTTCTATGTTATGGAAGTCAGGTAAACAGCAGTCAAGGTCTGTCTGTGGCTTGAAGAGAAGCTGACTTGAAGCAGAGTTGTGGGTTTGGTTCAGTTTCCAGAGCATACCAAATAACTTGAATGGAAATCACAGACAGCCTAATGCTAGTTCTTCTTGAGAGGCTGATGTGTACCTGTGCATAAAATGTATATTATAGGGCGCCTGGGTGGCTCAGTGGGTTAAGCCGCTGCCTTCGGCTCAGGTCATGATCTCAGGGTCCTGGGATCGAGGCCCGCATCGGGCTCTCTGCTCAGCAGGGAGCCTGCTTCCCTCTCTCTCTTTGCCTGCCTCTCTGTCTACTTGTGATCTCTCTCTGTCAAATAAATAAATAAAAATCTTTAAAAAAAAAAAAAAAAATGTATATTATAAGTATATTAATACAATTCTATCTCAACAGATTTAATTCTTAAATGCTACATATACTTGTTTAATCTCCCATTTTAAGAGTAGAAAAGGTTAGATTATAACATCAGGTTAGCTCTCTTTGAAGCAGGTAATAATTAAGTTGATTCACTGTTGCAATTACTGTCAAATCCCCCTTAATTACCAGAGATTTTATAGCAGCTTCATTATACGTCTGCTGTAATGCATTGTGGCCCTAAGGAGAAGTGTTGCAGGAAATTCTGCATAGCATGGATAATTCTAACCTGCAGTTACAGCTTCCAGCAAAAGCTCATGCACTAAATTTATCTTTTTCTGACATTTCTCCCTGTTACTCAAGCAGTTAAATGAGGTAACATTACTAAAATACCTACCTAACTTTGGAAGTTAGAATTGATTTCTCCACAGATATTAAAACACACACACACACACACACAAAGAGAAAGAGAAAGGATAGATTAGCCTTCAGTAATTCCTAAGAAAGCATTAAATTATGTTTAATAATGAATTTAGTTTATAGCATTCAAGTAGATAGGAGATCTATATCTAAATCACAAATCTCATATATCTACTTCTTATGTTTCTTATATGATAAACAAGACAAAAATTATTTCTGAACTGCTAACATCATCTTGAAGTGGATAATCAACTGCTTTTTATTTACCAATGATTTTACAACTAATTTCTGGGAAAAGCAATCACTTAAAAGTCATTTTTAAGTTTCCATATCACTGCTTATTTTCATTGGAAAAATCTTTACAAATCAGAGCCTGCAAATTAAGTAAAGTTCAAAAAAGATAACTGAATAGTATCTCTCACAGATCCCTTTTTGACCAAGGAATTTACTCCACAGAACATATTAGATTCAAAAGGGGTTGCAGTGTCAATGACACTATTGGCAGCTGTGTTAACAGTTAAGGGCCTGGCTTTGTACAGCAACACAGTTATTAAATTTCTCCAGAGACCATGACTCATTAATCAAATATTCATACATCTCTGTAAATACACACTGAACAGAGAATACCCTCAGAGCTGAGCATCCCAGTACAAGTGCTCTTTCATGTAACACTGACAAAATCCTGAGAACATGCGGTCATGTTTTGCATTTCTAATGCACTATGTCCTCTTTAATACTCCATTTCCTAAAAACAGAACACAAATGATCTTACTGATCGCAAGTGTTAGAGGGTTACAATTAAAATTATTCCACTATTGCTTCATACCATCTTTTTTTAAAATGAGGACAGTGAATCAATTCTTCTGTTCTTTGTTTACCATCAAACGAGTAATTTTTTCCCAGGCGGATGAAGAAACCCAGGCCATGCTCCTATTAATACAAGAATTTGTATTAGCATGAAAACAACAAATCACTACTTAAACTAGGGAGGCCAAATAACTTAACATATTAGCAGACATGAACTTGCTATATTTTGCAAAGTCCTCAGTCTGCTTAATACCACTGGGAGTTTTCCTCCTATTGTACAGTAACAAAAGGTTCTTTCTCAATTGCAATCTCTGGAAAATTGGGGTCTGAAAGCCAGGGAAAGAAGAGAAGCTCAAAATGTTGCCTCCTAAAGCTACTGGGATCAGACTCTTCACCTCAGGGTGGGCAGGATGTACCAGGCAAAGGGAAGAGAGAAAGGGAGCAGCTTACATAAACTTCCCATCTATCTTGAAGTTTCTGAAACAACAGGAACCCAATTCTCAGTGCCAGTAAAATATAAGCAAATCTGTCAACTGCTGTCTCCTCTCTTCAGCCTGTCCAGTCTACCAACCACACTGCCTATGTCTTTAATCCCAGTCCTCCAAAATTCTGGCCACGTTAGGTCAAAGACTTCCCTCCCACAGCCTCCCTGCTTTCATTCCCATGCAGTTCCTCCTCCACTCTATGCTATTTTTGCTTGCGCCTTCTCCTCCGTCCTTTGGAACCTCTCTGTGATGCATTTAAAATTAGAACAGGCTTTGGAGTCCGCAGAGGTTTAAATCCCAGTTCTGCAAATTACCTATTGCATTAACTTGGCAAGTTATATTACCATATCTGACCCTCAGTTACTTCATCTCTAAAATGGAAACAGTAAAAAGAACTAATTTCCCAGGATTTTTGTGAAGATTAAACTAAATATACTATTTTATACGATTATAAAATACTTAACAAGTGCCAAAAAAAAAAAAAAAAAGGCCATTGTTGCCATTAGTATCATTACTGCAGTCATCAGTCCTCTGTCTCTTCACATCAGCTCAAACTTTTATTTTTCCTGACAGTACTAAGGGATTCCTAAACTCACCAGCAGAGACTCTTCCTTCCATTTAAACCTTTCTGATGCGGAGGGGTAGCTTTACATTCCCACTGTCAGGTGCTGGCTCTGTCAACATTCACACCTTCCCCTAATGCTCCCACCATCTATTTCAGACACTCAAAATGCTCCAACTCCAGACTGCAGCCTGAACTGTCTTGACTAACATTCTTTTGACCTATCATCCCATGTCCCCCACTTTGTCACTCTAAATCCTCTAATAATCTTGTAAAGTCAATGGACCCATTCTCAAAATATTTTTAAATATAAATGAAATACATATGGCTACAAAGGGAATGGTTAAAATATTTTTAAACTTGTGACATACATATAGACTTCTTTATCAACATACTAATAAGTCCTAGCAACAAGTCCTACCATATTTTAAAGCAGTGTAAATATTTCAAAATAATTGCATTAATTATGATTTGAAAGTACTTACGATTTCTGTTAGTGATAGTCCTAGGTACTGCTGATACAACTGGACTTTGTTGCCGACATTCTTGGTGGAAGAGAAATACTAAGTTTCAGTTAGATGTTAGCAAAAAATAAAGTTGTAATTTTTTTTGCATCCAAGTTCATAGACTCTTGAATTCTTTTTCTGGGTTCAAATTAAGAACCTGTACATTAAATGACCTACTGTTCTTCAGCCCCATCGAAATACACTGACTTCATCCATAGACTCTATAGAATTTTATCTAGGTAAAACAGACTCTCGGGGTAGGGCTTTAGAAATCATCTTCCAACTTTAAATCTTCACATTTTAAAGTGTTAGAACTAAATCCCAGTTCTTTTTTTCTTCCTTCCTTTGTTGTCTTTTCTCCTGTGTTTCTCTCCCAACCATCTACCTACATAAGTATAAATTTCAGTCTGATACTCAAGTCCCTCAAGGCCTTCAATAAACATTTTCATTCTTATCACTCACTTCTCTGTCCCTATCCGTCATCACAGGATGTTTATCATCATCTCCTTACTAAATACCAGCTCCTTAGGCAGACACATGTGTTTCAAATGCACCCTAGGGGGATGGCCCTCCACCTTGACCCCACTTTCATTTAGAAAACATGTCTATGGATCCTCTCTCTGAGTCCTTGTGCTATTTCCTTATTAGCCCAAATACTTACCTCATCCCTGCCTTTATGTAAATCATACCAGACTTTTAGTATTCACCTCAAATGCCGCTGCCTCCATGAAGACTTTCTTAACCCCCATAACCAGATGTAAGCTCTCTTGAAACCAAATATTATTTTATTTTGTAGAACTTCTGAGTCTTCTTTCCCCTACCAAGTTTGAGTTTTTGGTGTATTTTCCCAACCTTTAAGTAAATTTCGAAGTTCCCTGACAGAAGTGTCACTTTACCTCAATAAATTCTATAGACCCTACAGACATTCAATATTGGAACAGAATTAAAAGGTTTTAGGGGATTTGGGTTTTCTCTCTTTTTTTTTTCTAAGTCTTGTTCTCCAGTGCCACTTGACACACAAAAAATACTCTTAAAGCCTTTTCAGATCTTAAGGCGACGTGAATGAAATCTTGACAACAGTTTTAAAGGCTAATACTTACTGAGTATTCACTATGGGCCAGGGATTTTTTTTTAAGTGTTTTTGCATGTTTCCTCACTTAATCCTCTCAATAGCCCAATGTAATAGTTACCATTATCCATATTTCATAGATGAGATTAAGTAGCATGCTCAAGGCCATGTAGCTAGTAAGTGTTAAAGTCACAATTTGAGCAGAGCCAATCTGACTCTACAGTTTAACCAGTTTATTAATGCCATCTCCACTGTATAACACTGAAGCTTGACAGGGAAATTAAGTATCTAAAGACAAGGATTCATAATTTTTTCCAAACTAGTAGTTTTAAGTGAATATGAGTAGTCTTACTTTTGAAGCACTTGTTGTGACCACTGCTTGGCTATAACGTAATCTGTAATTTTACATATGCCCATAATTATAAGACCTATGTTTTACATGTTTTTTTTTAAATTTATTTTTACTTTCTTTTAAGATTTTATTGCTTTATTTGTGAGAGAGAGAGAGAGTGAGAGCAAACGCAGGGAGAGTGTCAGGCAGGCTCACTGCTCAGTAGGTGCCTGATTCCGGACACAATTCCAGGATCCTGGGATCATGACCTCAGCCAAAGGCAAACACTTAATCAAGTGATCCACCCAAATGACCCTACACTTTTTTTTTTTAAGATTTTATTTATTTGAAAGAGACAGAGCACAATTGGAGGGAGGGGCATAGGGAGAGAGAAAGAGACAAGCAGACCCCCTGCTGATCAAGGAGCCCAATACAGGGCTCAATCCTAGGACCTTGAGATTATGACCTGAGCTAAGGCAAACACTTAACCAACTGAGCCACCCAGGTGCCCCACATGTGTTTTCATGGTATATTCCTTTCCAAACATGTATCTTTGCTGTTTCGGGCCAATTTTATACTGTGGAAAAATTCAGTAACACTTTATTGTTGTAAAAACAGAAACTGAAAAGAAAATGAACAAAAATTTTGTAGAAATTAACAAGCTGATCCTAAAATTCATATGAATATACAAGGAATTCAGAATTTCCAAGATCATCTTGAAAATAAGAAAGTTGGACAATGAGCACTTCCGAATTTCAAATTTTACTACAAAGCTATAGTAATTAAGATAGTGTGGTACTGGCATAAAGATAGACATATACATAAATGGAATAGAACTGGGAATCCAGAAATAAACCTTATATTTATGGTCAGTTGATTTTCAGTAAGAATGCCAAGACCGTTCAATGGGAAAGGAATAGACTTTGCAACAGATAGTGCTGGAACAACTGGATATCCACATGCAAAAAAAGGAGTATGGACATTTTTACCTCACATCTTATACAAAAATCAACTCAAAATGAGTAAAAACAAAAAAACCAAATGTAAAAGCTAAAATTATAAAACTCTTAGAAGTATAAGTATAAATATTTGTAGCCTTGGATTAAACAATGGTTTCTTAAATATGACACAAGCAACCAAAGAAATTAGAAAATAGATAAACTGGACTCTATCAAAATTAAAAACATTTGTGTTTCAAATAATACCGTCAAGAAAGTGAACAGAATGGGAGGATATGTTGTAGGTTTTATATCTGATAAAGGACTTAAATCTAGAATATGCAAAGAACTGTTAAAACTCAATAACATAAGGACAAGTAGCCCAATTTAAAATAAGCAAAAAGGGGTGCCTGGGTGGCTCAGTGGGTTAAGCCTCTGCCTTCAGCTCAGGTCATGATCTCAGGGTCCTGGGATCGAGCCCTGCATAGGGCTCTCTGTTTGGCGGGGATCCTGCTTCCTCCTCTCTCTCTGCTTACTGCTCTGCCTACTTGTGATCTCTCTCTCTGTCAAATAAATAAATCAAATCTTAAAATAAGTGAAGAATTTGAATATACACTTCTCCAAAGAAAATATACAAATATCCAACAAGCACATGAAAAGATGCTCAGCATCATTACTCACTAGGAAAATACAAATCAAAACCACAGTAAGGTGCTAAAAGTCATGATAAGAAACGTATGTCTTGCTGCTTACTATGATGTAATTAACACAAAGATAGAAATAATTATTAGCCTGAGGGCACCTGGGTGGCTCAGTTAGGTGGCCAACTCTGGATTTCAGCTTAGGTGGTGCTGTCAGGGTCTTGGGCTCCAGCCCCATGTTGGGCTCAGCACTCTGAGAGGAGTCCACTTGAGGATTATCTCTCACCCTCTTCCACTGCCCTTTCCTCTGCTTGCACACACTCTTTCTAAATAAATAAATGTATTTTTAAAAGAATGATTAGCCTCAATGAAACGCTCCCTTTATCAGTGAACTATATGTTTGACTATAAAAGAATAAAAATAAAGAACATCTATGAAATGTTATAACTGTATCATCCAAGATCATGTCAAACTTTTATGATTAAAAATCATTTTACAATGTTTTTAATATTTTTATATTTTATACTCTCTTGGAACCTTCCTTAAAACATTGTTTGGAAACATCTATGTTTCAGTTCCTTGAGATTCAACTATTTTTAAGTACTTATAGGATCAAATATACAAAAATAAGACTCTCTCTAAGTACAGGCATGAAACTGGCCAAGCACAGTGTGTCAGTTTTAGGAACCAGTCACAAGACACACACAAAAAAGACTACCATGCAAATCAGAGCCTTCAGACAATGTCAGTATACAAACCAAAATATAAGTATTTTGAGTAAGTGGTGGCTTTCTCCATTAAACACAATTAAACTTTTTAAAAGATTTATTTACTTATTTTGAGAGGAAAGCACACATGGCAGGGAGAGGCAAGGGGAAGAGGAGAGTCTTAAGCAGACTCCATGCACAGCACAGAGTGCAGTGCAGGACTCAATCTCACAACCCTGAGATCATGACCTGAGCCAAAACCAAGAGTTAGACGCTTAACTAACTGTTCCATCCAGATGCCCCAAAACACAATTAAATTTAAAAAATAAGAATCAAAATTCAACCTATTAAACATGCTTAATGTAAACATGAACATGAAATAGAAGGGAATGTAGACCATTGAAAGTAATATATGTATTTTTTAAGATTTTATTTTTAAGTAATCTCTATACCCAGTGTGGGGTTCGAACCCACAAACTCAAGATCAAGAGTCACATGCTCCACTGACTAAGCCAGACAGGCACCCAAAAGTATGTTAATGGAACAGAAGTGTGAGGTAGATATTTTTTTCCTGTGATATCTATTTAAGGTATTTTGGAAATAATTTAAATATATATGTGGATCTCTCCCATTAAAGCCCCCTTATTATTAACTAGACTCCTGACCATAAAATCTCTTGACCTCCCCCTCCATTATGTGATCATCCATCCAAGGACTCTTATTAATTGTTGCCTTAATCCCAGATCTAATTCCCCATCTTTGATTCATTAACTATAATTTAATACAAGTAAATTGACCACAATTATGCTGAGTAAATAGCAAGTAGTATATAAATATTAGTTACAGGGATACCACATTGTGTAACTCCAGGTAGTGTCATTCACATAACATAAACAAAAGATAGTGTCCCTTGGAGTTGTGCAACATGGCAGCCCATATCCAATTCCTGGTATTGGTCAGTATTTACTTTCTTTCAAAGCCTACATCAAATTTTAAATCACCCCAGCCTACGGATCTTTTTAATTCACTTTTTTAATTCATATTTTTTTAACCTGTGTCTATTTACTATACTGTATTTACTATACTGTATTTGCCTATGAGAGTTCTAATTTTGTTTACCTTTTCTGCTTATAACTTCTTTTTAAACCCATGAATTCTCAATTCTTAACTTATATTACACAAAATCATTTATAACAATGTAATTTCCATTTAAATCATTTAAATGGAAGAGAATCTCCATGGAATTTTATGTTTTACTCTTGAATGACAGTCAGTATCTGGATTGTTGACTTAAAATAAAGGGAAGAGCCAATAGGAAGAATAACTTAAGATGGTGGAAAAGGAGAATTCTGAGCTAACTTCCTCCCACAGACATACCACAGACATGCTGCACATACATATAAAGGAACTTTCTCTGAGAATGGCCTGAGACCTGGAAGAACAGCTTTTCCACAGCTAAAGATATAAATAAAAAAAGACTACATCAAGAAGGGAAGTAGGAGGGGACACCTGGGTGGCTCAGTCATTAAGTGTCTAACTTTGGCTCAGGTCATGATCCCAGGTCCTGGGATCGAGTCCCACATCTAGTTTCTTGCTAAGCAGGGAGCCTGCTTCTCCTTCTTCCTCTGCCTGCTGCTCCCCCTGTTTGTGCTCTCTCTCTGTGTCAAATAAACAAAATCTTTAAAAAAAAAAAAAGGATAGTAGGAGCAGAGATGCCATCTGGTCAGGACCTACAACCCCAGTAAGGCAACCCACAAGTAGAAGGATATCACAGGTGCAGAGGTCCTCCCTGAGGAGTGAGAGGTTCAAGCCCCACATTAGGCACCGCCCACCCTGAGGACCTGCACCAGACAGACAAGCCTCCATAATATCTGGCTGTGAAAATTAGCAGGGAGTAACTCCAGGAACTTTGAAAATCAGTGGGGCTTAACTCCATTACAGCCAGAAAGCTGTAGGAAATCAAGACTCTGCTCTTAAACAGCCCATGCACAAACTAACTCCCAAGACCCAGCACAGAGGCAGCAGTTTGGAAAGTGCCTGGGCTATACATGAAGATTTTTTGACTAATTTTAGGGCAGGTGCTAGAGGGGCAAAGATCTGTAGGAACTTTCTCTGGTAACAGAAGCGCTTGTGGGTGCCACTTTTCTTGCCCTCCTGTTTAGGCCAACATTGGTGGGTACCAATGCTGACATTCTCCATCTATCTTGCTAGCACCACTCACCCTGCCCTGGTATTCCCCTCCAGACCCATCCCGCCCAACCTGCCTTCCCTGGCTGGCACTCCTCCAAAGCTTCTCCTGTCCCATAGAATGGAGATAGCCCTGCCCACCAGCAGGCCCACAAGAGTAGAGGCAGGGTCTTGCAGGAAGCCACATTAGGTCTAGCCCTGCTCACAAGTGCACCCATGGCAGTCTCAGCCAGCCACAAGAGAGCACATATAGTCTACATCTCAGGGTGCCTGGTTCTGATGACCAAGAGGGATTGTACTTCCAGGCCCCATAGAACACCTTCTATATAAGGCCACTCCCTCAACACCAGGAAATGTTGCTGATCTATCTAATACATAGAAAGTCAAGATAAATGAAGAGACAGAGGAATATGTTCCAAATGAAAGAAAAGACAAAACCTTAGAAAAAGAACTAAGTCAAGATAAGCAAACTACCTGATAAAAGAGTTCAAAGTAATGGTCCTAAAGATGCTCACCAAATTTGGCAAAAGAATGGATGAACACAGTGAGAATTTCAACAGAGAAGAAGATACATTTTTAAAAAAATCAGAGCTGAAGAGTACAATAACTGAAAAGAAACATACACTAAAGGGAATCAATAGCAGATCGGAAGATCCATTAAGAATCAGTGATCTGGAAGACAAGGTAGTGGAAATCATCTAAGCTCAAGAGCAAAAAGAATTTAAAAAAATAAGGATAGTTGAAGGGACCTCTAGAACAACACCAGCCATACTAACATTCATGATACAGGGGTCCCAGAAGGAGAACAGAGAGTGAAGGGGGGCAGAAAACTTAAAGAATCAGTAGCTAAAAATTTCCCTAACCTGGGAAAAGAAACAGACATCCAAGTCCAAGAAGTACAGAGAGTTCCAAACAAATGAACCAGAGAGGTCCACACCAAGACATTTAATAATTAAAATGTCAAAAATTAAAGAATCTTGGGACTTCTGAGTGTCTCAGTTAAGAGTTTGCCTTCAGCTCAGGTCATGATCCCAGGGTCAAGTCCTGGGATTAAGTCCTACATTGGGCTTGCTGCTCGGTGGGGAGCCTGCTTCTCCTTCTTCCTGCTGCTCCCTCTGCTTGCTCTCTCTGAAAAATAAACAAATAAAATCTTTTTTTTTTTTTTTTAATTAAAGATCTTAAAAGCAGCAAGAGAAAATCAACTGGTTATGCAAGGGAATACCCATAAGACTGTTCGCTGATTTTTCTTGGCTACTTTTTCAGCAGAAAATTTGCAGGCCAGAAAAAAGTGGCATGATATATTCAAAGTATTGAAAAAAAAAAACTTACAACCAAGAATATTCTACCTGGCACGATTACCATTTAGAATTGAAGGAGAGGTAAAGAGTTTCCCAGGCAAACAAAAATTAAAGGAGTTTATCGCTCTAAACCAAATTTATAACAAATGTGGAAAAGGCCATAACTAGAAGTAAGAAAATTATGAAAGAAGAAAATCTCACTGGTGAAAGCAAACATTTAGTAAATGCAGTGTATCAACCACTTATAAAGTTAATATGAAGATTAGGAAACAAGAGTAGCACCTATCTACTTGTTAGATGGGATGCTGCCCAATTCATGATCATCAAATAAAGCCAATTAGATCTTCAAAAACAAAACAAAAAAAAAGACAAAAGTAGTCAAGTCAATTTTATTTTCAATAATTAGTTAAGAGATACAATAAAAAGATATAAAATACGACATACAGAAAACATAGAAGGAGGAGTGAAAATGTAGTCCTTTTACAATGTGTTTGACAGTATGGAGGCTCCACAAATAGTTACAAATAGAACTACCTTATGACCCAGCAATTGCACTACTAGGTATTTGCTCAAAGGATAGAAAAATATCCATTCTGGCCCTCCCCCAACTCATGTATGCATTCTTGCTCTCTGTCTCTCTAAAATAAATAAATCATTTTTTTAAAAAGATGTCATTAAAAAATATTAAAAGGGATACATGCACCCTGATGTTTATAGCAGCAATATCCACAATAGCCAAACTATGGAAAGCAGCAATGTCCACAACAGCCAAACTATGGAAAGAGGCCAGATGTCCATTGACAGATGATGGATAAAGAAGATGTGAAATATATATATATATTTCATATATATATATATATATATATATATAGTGGAATATTACTCAGCCATAAAAAAAGAATGGAATCTTATATCTGTAATGATGTGGATGGAGCAAAAGTGTATTATGCTAAGAGAAATAAGTCAGTCAGAGAAAGACAAATACAATATAATGCACTTATATATAGAATTTGAGAAACAAAACATGAACATGGTGGGGGGAGAGGCATAAAACAAACTCTTAACTATAGAGAACAAACTGAGGCTTGCTGGAAGGGATATGGGCTGGGGGATGGGTTACATGGGTGATGGGTATTAAGGCAGGCACTTGTGATGAGCACGTGGTGTTGTATGTAAGTGATGAACCACTAAATTCTACACCTGAAACTAGTATTATACTGTATGTTAAGTAACGGGGATTTAAATAAAAACTTGGGTGAAAAAAGAAAAAAAAACACCTTGTATTTTATATGTTTACTCTATAATTTTTGAATTCAATAATTATTCAATATACATTAAAAACTGTTGAGGTTTTTATATTAAAAAATAGAATGTGGGGGCACATGAGTGGCTCATTCGGTTAAGCCACTGCCTCTGGTTCAGGTCATGATCTCAGGGTCCTGGGATTAAGCCCTGCATCAGGCTCCCTGCACAACAGAGAGCCTACTTCTCCCTCTCCCTCTGCCTGCTGCTCTGCCTACTCGCACTCTCTCTCTCTCTCTCTCTGTCAAATAAATAAAAATCTTTAAAAAATAAAAAATAGAATGAGTTTGAACTTATATGATCTTCAACTTAAAATAGACTGCTGTATACAGTGGATATTATATATGAATCTTATGGTAACCACAAACCAAAAATAAGAGAAAGGAATCCAAGTATAACATTAAAGAAAGTCATCAAATTATATGGGACAAGATCAAGAGAGAAGGAACAGAGAAGAACTACAAAAACAGAAGACAGAATAAAATAAATAATAAAATTTTCTAACTAGAAAACAATGTATAAAAGAGCAATAAGTACATACCTATCAGTAATTACTTTAAATGTAAATGAACAAAATGCTCCACTGAAAAGACATAGGGTGACTAAATGGGTAAAAAAATCAAAACCTATTATATGCTACCTACAAGAGAGTCTCTTTAGACCTAAAGACACATACAGACTTAAAGTAAAAAGATGGCAAAAGGTAGTCTATGCAAATGCAAATGAATATACTTAAAAAGCTGGAGTAGCACTATTACTTTCAGACAAAACAGACCTTAAAGACTCTAACAGGAGATATTACATAATGATAAGGGGATCAGTCCAACAAGAGGATATAACAATTGTAAATACCTATGCATCCAACTTAGGAGCACATAAATATATAAAGCAAATATTAATAGGCAAAAAAGGAGAAACTGAGAGTAATACAATAATAGATGACTTTAAGACCCCACTGGCATCACTGATACTGACAGAAAATCCATAAGTAAACAGTTACTCTGACACATTAGACAAGATGGACTTCCCAGAACATTCCCTCCAAAAAGAATACACATTCTTTTCAAATGACTGTGAAACATGCTCCAGAATAGATCATGTTGGGCCACAAAACAAGTCTCAATAAATTTAAGACTGAAATTATATCAAACATCTTTTCCAAACAAAATGCTATTAAACTAGATATCAATTACAAGAAAAAAGAACTGGAAAAACTATAAACATGGAGACTAAATAACATGCTATGAAATGAACAGTAAATCAGCAAAGAAAGCTAAGAGGAAATCAAAAATATCTGGAGAAAAATGAACGTGAAAACACAATGTTCTGAAAACTATGGGTCACAGGAAAAGCAGTTCTAAAAAGAAGTGTGTAGTGATACAGACCTACCTCGAGAAACAAGAAAAATCTGAAATAAACGATCTAACTGTACAACTAAAGGAACAAGAAAAGAAGAAAAAATGAAGCCCAAAGTTAGCAGAGGGAAGGAAATAATAAAGATTAGAGTGGAAACAAAAAGAGATGGAAGAAGGAAGGAAAGAGGGTTAAAAGGGAAGGAGAGAAGGAAAAGAAAATCAACTAAACTAAAAACTAGTTTTGAAAGATAAAATTGATAAACCTTAGTAAGATTCATCAAGAGAAAAAAAGGGAGAGGACTTAAAATTAGAAATGAAAGAGAAGTTACAAATGACACCACAGAAATATAAAGGATTATAAGGAACTATTACAAACAACTATATGGCAACAAATTGGACAACCTACAAAAAATGGATAAGTCTCTAGAAATATATAACCTTCCAACATTAAATTAGGAAGAAATAGAAAATCTGAACAAACCAATTACTAGTAAAGAAATTGAATTAGTAATCAGAAAACTCCCAGCAAACTAAAGTCCAGGACCAGATGGCCTCATAAGTGAATTCTTCCAAACATTTTTTTGAAGTATGTATGTATGTATTTTAGAGAGAGAAAGTGGGGGAGGAGGGGCAGAGGGAAAAGGAGAGAATCTCATGCATACTCCACACTGAGCGTGGAGCCCAACACAGGGCTGATCCCACGACCCCAAGATCAAGACCTGAGCTGAAATCAAGCCAGATGCTTAACCAACTGAGCGACCCAGGCGCCCCTCTACCAAACACTTAAAGAAGAGTTAATACCTATCCTTCTCAAACTATTTAAAAAAAAACTGAAGAACAAGGAACACTTCCAAAATCATTCCACAAGACCCTGATACTAAAGCCAAAGACACACACACATACACACACACTACAGGCCAACATCCCTCATGAATACAGAAGCAAAAATCCTCAACAAAATATTAGCAAACCCAATTCGACAATACTTATTTTTTTTTAAGATTTTTATTTATTGGGGCGCCTGGGTGGCTCAGTGGGTTAAGCCTCTGCCTTCAGCTCAGGTCATGATCTCAGGGTTCTGGGATCAAGCCCCGCATCAGGCTCTCTGCTCAGCAGGGAGCCTGCTTCCTCCTCTCTCCCTCTTTGCCTGCCTCTCTGCCTATTTGTGATCTATCTCTCTCTGTCAAATAAATAAATAAAATCTTTTTAAAAAATTTAAAAAATATATTAAAAAATTTTTAAAAATTAAAAAAAAGATTTTTATTTATTTTTCAGAGAGAGAAAAATAGAGGGAGAGAGAAAGAGCACACAAGCAGGAGGAGAGGCAGGCATAGGGAGAAGCAGGCTCCTAAGCAAGGAGCCCAATGTGGGACTTGATCCCAGGACCCTGGGATCATGACCTGAGCTGAAGACAGACACTTAACTGAATGAGCCACCCAGGAGTCCCTCAACAATACTTTAAAAGGATCATACACCATGATTAATGAGATAATTCCAGGAATGCAGGGATGGTTTAGTATCTGCAAATCAATGTGATGCACCACACATTAACAAAATGAAGGATAAAAATCATATGATCTTCTCAATAGATGCAGGAAAAGCATTTGACAAAATCCAACATTCTTTTGTGATAGAAACTCTCAACAAAGTGGGTATAGAGGGAACATACCTCAACATAACACCTAATGGTGAAATATTAGCAAACCCAATTCGACAATACTTTTTTTTTTTCTAAGATTTATGATGTTAATACCTAACATCATACCTAATGGTGAAAAGCTGAAAGCTTTTCCTCTGAGATCAGGAACTAGACAAGAGACAAGACTGCCCACTCTTGCCACTTTCATTCAACATAGTACTGGGAGTCTCAGACACAGCAGACAGACAGGAAAAATAAAAGGAAAAATAAAGTGGTAAGGAAAAAGAAAAACTGTCACTATTTGCAGATGACATGATGCTGCATATAGAAAACCCTGAAGACTTCACCATAAAAACTACTGAAACTAATAAATGAATTCAGCAAAGTTGCAGGATACAAAACTAATATGCAGAAAATTGTGTTTCTATATGCTAACAACAAACTATCATAAAGAAAAATTCTATTTACAATTGCATCAAAAAGAATAAAATACCTAGAAATAAATCTAACCATGGGGGTGAAATACCTGCACTCTGCAAACTATTAAGACATTGATGAAAGAAACAGAAGATCACACAAATAAATGGAAGTATATACCATACTCATGGACTGGGAGAATAACATTGTCCATACTACTCACAATCTACAGAATCAATGCAATCCTTATCAGTAGTATTTTCCACAGAACTAGAAAAAAAAATCCTAAAATCTGTATGGAACCACAGAATACCTCCATACATACCCCCAAGTAGCCAAAGCAATTGAGAAAAAACAAAGCAGGAAGTATCACATTCTCAGATTTCAAACTATACTACAAAGCTATAGTAATCAAAACTGTATGGTACTGGAACAAAACCAGACATGTAGAATAATGGAACAGTATAGAGAGCCAGAAATAAATCCACACTTATGTGACCTATTAATCTGTGATAAAGAGACAAGTATATACAATGGGGGAAAGATAGTCTTGTCAACAAATGGTGCTGGGAAAACCAAACAGCTACATGCAGAAGAGTAGAAGTGGACCAGTTTCTTATAACGTGCAAAAACAAAGTGGATTAAAGACCTAAATGTAAGAGCTGAAGTCATAGGCAGTAAACTCTGAACATTGGCCCTAGAAATACTTATTTTGGCTTTGTCACCTCAGTCAATGAGAACAAATGTAAAAATAAATAATTGGGACTACATCAAATTAAAAAGCTTTTGCACAGTGAAGGAAACTATTAACAAAATAAATAGAGAACCTATTGAATAGAAGAAAATATTCGCAAATAATATATCTGATTAACAGGTTAATATCTAAAATATATACAGAATTCATACAACTCAACACCAAAACTAACAATCCAATTAAAAAATGGGCAAAGGACCTAAATAGACATTTTTCCAAGACATACAGGTGGCCAACAGGCATATGAAAATGTGCCCAACATCACTAATCATGAGGGCAATGCCAAAAAAAGATACAAAGAGACTACCTCACAACTGCCAGAATGGCTAGTATCAAAAAGATAAGAAATACCAAGTGTGGGAGGAAAACATGGAGAAAAGGGAACCCTCCTACACTGTAAACTGGTGCAGCCAGTATGAAAATTCTTCAAAAAATTAAAAATAGAAATACCATAACACTTAGCAATTCCATTTCTTGGTATTTATCCAGAGAAAAGAAAAGCACTAATCCAAAAAAAATATGCACCTCTAAATTCATTACAACATAGAATATAGAAGTGTCCATCAACAGATAAATGGATAAAGATATGATACACATATATGTGTGTATATATATTAAAGAAACACAGATAACATGATTTCACTTATATGTGGAATCTAAAAACCAAAATAAATAAATAAATGTATTCATAAACACAGAGAACAAACAGGTAGTTGCTGGAGCAACAGGGGGACAGGGCAAATGGCAAAATAGGTGAAGAGCATTAAGAGGTACAAACTTCCAGTTATAAAACAAGGAATGGAAATGTAAAGTACAACATAGGGCATATAGTCAACAATATTGTAATAATTTTGTATGATGACAGATGGTAACTACACTTTTATCATGGTGATCATTTCAAAATGTATATAAATTTTGAATCACTGTATTTTACACCTGAAACTAATATAATATTGTACGCCAACTATGCTTCAATATATAAATAAATAAAGGAAGGTTGAATTTCTAAATTTCTGGAGGAACTGGTTACAGAGTAGCACAGTACTTTTCTTACCTAATAACATACATGTAGTCTTCACTTTTAATATATTTTTCTTATTGTGAGAGAATAAGTGAAATTTTATAACTGTAGTTGTGAATGTTTGGGGCCATTGCTTGCCACCAATAATGTTGAGGAGGACTATAAAAAAGAAAGAGAAGAAAATGCTAATTCAAAAATGTGTCTGCAATACTGACTCTAAATATAATATTTTTCAAAGTTTATAGGCAAGGAGAAGGTCTTTATATAACCATGAAAACCACACAGAAATGCTTAAGATTTCTAAACTGAGTTAAGATTCAAACTATAAAATGATATAAAATTTATATTTTGGAATAGGATGAGATGTTTCCAATTTTTTCTGGTGGGATGTTTCACCTTTTCAATTCAGTTATCTCAAAATATTCAGGCTAAATCCTCAACTGAATATAGTACTACTAAATTGTGGTGATTTGCAGTATTGAGGCTATACTAAATAATACAAAATATTTAGTCTAAAATTTTTTGAAAGAAATTTACTCTTCTTTTTATAAAAAACAGTAATCCCTTAATCCTTTCCAAGAAATTGCCTCTATCAATATGTTCTGGATATCTTGCTTCAATTTCACTAAAAATTCTAGTTTCCTCCTTATCTTGTCTATTTCAATGGAAATTCATATACTTATTTAATATTTTCAAAGTGTTTTTCATTATCTGTTCTTCATTTCCTGCTTCTGGAAAATTCTTAGACTGTGCTTTTTGTTTTGTTTTGGGGTTGTATATAAATATATAGTCAAAAAGATTTAGATGTACAATGCAAGCTATTGAAGGTGATTGTGGTAAAGCATGAAAATACAACTTTCCTAGTTCCAAAATAATTAGCAGAGAAAACGGAGGAGAGGGACTAGATTAGTATGATTTGACCAGAAATACAGTGCTTTCCAGCATGCAAAGATAGAAAGTAACTAGAGATCTCTAAAAAATTAAGATTTCTGACCTAGCACTGGATATATTATATAGATAAGTCATTTTTGCTGTTCTATTTCTTTAATTCTTCTAAAAATAAGACAGAATTAACATACATATTTTTAGATATGCTTGCCCTTGGACAATGCTAAGGTTAACAGAACACAAAAGTGACCTAAATTTTTAATATTATTGTCTTCTCAATAATACAGACTTAATGGGGCTAGTTTAATATAAAAACAGAAAAAATGGATACCTTGGGAAATCCTTTTGGATATACTTGTACTGTAAAGGATCTTTTCATTCACTCATACAGCAAATGACTCTCAACATTGCCTGCTGGTGGTTAATACATTGACAAAAGGGGATTCAAAGTGTCAAATCTTATCAGGAAGAGAGAAAAGAAACCTTTGCCATCAAAAAGTCACATTAAGAATTTTAAAAATTCATTTCTGAAATGTTAATGGTAAAACTAGTATCTTAATATTGATGTCTAAATGCAGGATCCTCCTTTAATAATTTTAACAGAACACCCATCTTAGTATCTTGTCTTTTTTTTTTTTTTTTTTTTACTTTCCTTTATTCCAGTCTGAAAGAGATCATCCATAAGCTTTATTGACCGAGTTTACTGGCTGTCAGAACTTGAAATCTGTATTCAAATAAATAAATTTAATTAATAAAAAAAAAATGTGAGAACTGGAAAAAAAAAAAAAACAAAGTCTGAAACCAGAATATACAGTACCTCTATTCTAAATCTAATGATGTAGTTTTGTTGCTGCCTTTCCAATAAAAGATTAGCACAACTTTTGGCTGGTCCTCAGCTGAAGTTGAATTAACAGGGGAGATAAATCAATCAGCCTATCTGATTTTCATGAATGTATGCATTCATTCATATACATTATTGAATGAATACTTTTGAATACATATTGAATACTTTTTAATGTGCATATTATGCTGATCATTTCCAATTCGACACATTTATTCTCAGTCATTGGGATGACTGCATTACAAGATTGGTTTGTTTTTTCTGTACAGTACTCTGAGTATTTTCAATATAATTCAATGTAAAGGGAGTTTCTGCCTCCTCTCACCTCAACTTTGGCCAGGTCTAATTTTAACCAACTTAAAATGCTCCCCAAAGATGGGGACGCCTGGGTGGCTCAGTGGGTTAAGCCTCTGCCTTCAGCCCAGGTCATGATATCAGGGTCCTGGGATTGAGTCCCGCATTGGGCTCTCTGCTGGACGGGGAGTCTGCTTCTTCCTCTCTCTCTGCTTGCCTCTCTGCCTACTTGTGATCTCTCTCTGTCAAATAAAAAAAAAAAAAAAATCTTTAAAAAAAAAAAAAAGAAAGAAAGAAAATGGTCCCCAAAGATGGTGAGAAAATAGTAGAATGCAAGAATATAAGTCTAAACTTTTATATAGCTCTTGTAAGAGAATACTTACAATCAGTTCTGATTCATTGGAAGGTATGAGTACTCTCATTTGATGTGTTTGTTGTAAAATCCTGTGAATACTGCAGGTACATATAAAGAACAAACTGCAATAGTTTAGACAATACAACTACAGTGCATAAAATCGGGCATAATACTGGCTTCGTATTCTTGTAATGCTTTGACATTCTAGGAAAATTAGTACTGGACTTAATTTGTCCAGATTTTATCTGGAATAAAGGAAAATTTTAGATTTTAGGCCATTTTTATCATTGTAGTAAATTGTTCTCACAGGGAAATGCCAAACCTGATTTCTCTCATCAGGCATATTAAAGCAATTGCCCCCTCTGTTTCTGTTTTGTATGCAACTCTAAACCTAACAAATAGGCTTTCTGATGGAAGAGATCAATGACTTTAAAAGATACACAGTTTTATGTCTTTATAAGTCACCTTTCTGCACTGAAACATGAAAGCTCCATAAAGTAAGTTAATATTTTGCTTTCAGAGAAACAATATTACTTGCCTTCATTATAAATAAATAGACTTCATATGAGACAATGATTTTTTCAAATTAAAGAACTAAAATAATCCTATTAAAACCAAACAAATATACTTTATGTTCTCACATCTTTATTAAAGTACATAATCCTGGCTGAATAATAACTCTTATATTTTTATATCACATATTTGCCTTTCAGTAACACATAACACACTTAAGGCAGAATTACCTTATAGATAGCCTCAACTTCTAAATACCACTACAGTGATTCATACAAATAGCAAAAATCACATTGAGGAGCATTTACTGATATCTTTCTTAGTCCTTATCTTTAGATTTAAAAACTCCATAGTAAGCAGAATTCCATAAAATTCCATTTTTGAGACAGGAAACAAACAGTACTACTGCCTTAAAATTGCCTTTATCTGATTTGATTAGATGAAGTTATTAATAACATAACCTTTAAATTTCTGGGGAACACCAATACTTTATATTCACTCCTCAGAGAAGACTTGATAGCAAGCAAAATGAGGAGCCATTATAAAATCATACTGCTAAGTATTACATTAACTTACAATTCTACTTATATAATTGTATGCATATCACAGCTAACAACTGCTGTTTAATATATCCAGATACATCCATAAGTATCCTTTGGTTGCATTAATATGAGGAGGCTATGCAGAAGGTTCATTCTCTGGTCTTCTGGTTGTTAGTGTCTAAGTGGAAGCTTTCAAACTTATTTGGTGATTCTGATTTGGGGACCTATATCACAAACCCTTCAGGAGACTAGTGGCCTCAGGTGGAAGAATCTGAAGACTGGAAGGCTTACAATTAAGTTAGAGTTAACGTTAGCAGATCTTAGGGAAATAAGAATGCAGCCAGAATCACTTGATATTTATTAGAAATAAAGATTCATTAAATCATTTCTCTTTCAGAAAAATATCTCTAAAACTTGTATATTTCCAAATGTTCTTTTTTTAAAAGAACATATAAAATTAAGATATTTGTGAAAATAAGCCAGTTTCGAGTAAACTTGTTTCTCTTCATTTTTCCCCCTGCAGAGGAGTTCTTCTCAACAAGCACAAAAACACTAATCTTTAGAGCAAGACAAATTCTTCTGTGCTAAATCTTTTTAATCTTTTCTTTTCATCCTCTGAGAAAAGGTCTTCTTCATTGGTTGTAGTAGATGTAAAATCATAGTCTCTGGAATGACCATTTACAAAAGTAAATAAGGGATATTTCTCCTTAGAAGAAATTTTCAGCATCTGTAACAGAAAGTACAGAAAAATCACTTGTGCAAAAGTGTACACTAGGACCAAACAACGAAATCTAATGTTTTAGCCCTGAATCTCTCTTGTTAGTTTCTCTCATTTACATTTATCCAGTACCACTGTTTCACTGTTCTCACAAAAGACAAAAAGTTAATTAGCATTGCAGAGTTTACTTATAGCTAAATACCTGCTTCTCCATTTAAGAGTAGATCATCAAAATTAAGTACATTATCATTCACTTCCTACCCCCACCCCTAACCAAAGTCAGTCTTCTAATCACCTTCTGTGATTTAAAGGTTTACTAAAGAATCAAGATTTCTCTTCTTTTGGTAGTAACAGACAATAAAACAAAATGGTATTACTGACTATGGTAAAATACTATGAAAGACTGTTACCATTACACAGAAGAAAAACCATTAAACTGAGTCAAAAGGCCCATTCTAAACTCAGTTCTACAACTCACCTTGATGAGACCTTGGACAAAATCACTCTACCTGACTATCGTCTATAAAATGCAGCAAAAGATAGCCAATCTTCTTACCTCAGAGAAATGTTAAATTGGCCAAAAGCAGTAATAAAAAGCTATTTTTAAAAATTTAGTCTTTTCATAGTCACATATTTAAAAAATATTTTTTCAATAATTTGGTAAACATGAAAAATAGTGTTGTTATAGATAGTAATAATCCATACCTTACATATTACCTTCTTAAAGCTACATAATTCAAAAGTGAAAAAAGCAGTACCTGGAATTTTGTGGCAAGACCCAACAACCTTATAACCTTTGTCAATTTGGGATACGGTAACAATCCAACAACCCATTCTAAACCACTTTAAAACTTTCTTTTAAATAAATTCTATTAAAAAATTAAAACATTAAGAGTGAATAAAATTTTTGAATGACATTGTGGTAGAAACAAACTTTTCTATGGATAACCAGGACCTGTAAGGATTCTGAGAAATTTATGTGAATTACAGAGAATGCTGAAAAAATACCAACAGTATTTACACATCATTAATCATGATCAATTAATTATAATTTGTTTCTAAAGGATAATTTCAGGGGTAAAAACTAAATTCTCCCAAATGTCAATATTCAACTGAAGGATCATCAAATTCTTATATATTGCATTTATAGATTCTCTTGAAATGTGGCTTAAATAAATATAAAGCTCTAGCATACAGATACAATGTTAAACTTAAAATGTTTCAATGAGACAGTTACTATGAAATACATTTTTAAAACTGAATGGGAACGAACCATTTAGAAATAATTAAGTACTTAGAAAAAATTGGATGTAATGAAAATCATAACCTATTATTCAAATTGCTCTCCTAAAGTATACATTGCTCGTTTATTTTATTTACATTCTATAAAAAAAGGGAAGAAAGAAGGAAAAGTGCAGAAGATAAAAATAATGTGATCAAGCCTTTTCACCTCCAGCTAATGGCTGGAATACAGCTGAAAATTGTCATTTTATATTCATTTAATGTTACTTATAAAAGTTAATATCTAATGGGCATTGTATCATTTTCAAATCAGCACAACAAAGCTAATATTATCATCTCTTCATCCTTTCTTTCAAGATCAATGAAGAAGTCATTTAGGTTTATTAGCAGCTCATCAACTAAGATTCAAATCTGTGACCCAGGGCAAAATGTCAGAAAGGGGATCTTTGTCCTTTAATTACAAAATATACTTACTTTTTGCAAACTCACTTGTAGTGTAAGGCCCCCTTATATGTATTTATTGATTTAGGCTTTAAGAACTATAGTTTTTCTAACTTTTTTTTTTTTTTTTGAGGGGGGACAATTTCTTTCTTTCTAAAATTGACCAATGTGACATTTGTTTTCTTTTTGAATTTGGTTACTCGACACCATATTTTCTTTTTTTTAATTAATTATTTTTATTAACATATAATGTATTATTTGCCCCAGGCGTACCGAGCAATGTATACTTTAGGAGAGCAATTTGAATAATAGGTTATGATTTTCATCAGGCTTACACACTTCCCCGCACTCACCATAGCACATACCCTCCCCAATGTCCATAACCCAAGTACCCTCTCCATAGCCACCACCTCCTTTCCCCCAGCAGCCCTCAGTTTGTTTTGTGAGATTAAGAGTCTCTTATGGTTTGTCTCCTTCCCGATCCCATCTTGTTTCAAGTTTTTCTAACTTTTCTTGAAACTATAATGTCTCTAAAAAATAAAGCCTATTTTAAATATACATATTAAAGGACAAGTGAGTTGGGCAGTAAGGTAAGTGATAACCTATCAGTACATAAATATGATATGATAGGGAAGAAATAATTTTAGAACATAAATATGGCATGCCAAAGGAAACATTAGAAATTATTGAGCTTACTCTCATTTTATAAATGGGAAAACTGAGCTCCCAAGGATTTAAATTACTTTCCCAAGATGACTTAACAACAGCAGCAGCAACAATAAAAAGAGATCAACTAATAAGGAATTATTGGGAATATTAGGCCTCAACCACTTATCAATATGCCTTTTTAAACATTTTTCCCAGCTCCTAAGCACCCTATCAAGAATGTTTTTTCAGACTTGTTAAAAAAAAAAAACAAAACACTGATTTGAAAATTTGCTTCTAAAAACTTTTATCAAAAGTGAAAACTTTAGTCTTCTTTTCTTGTATTACAAGTTAAAACTAAGCTTAAAGTCGCTCTATGATGGATTACATAAAAGCTACATGAAAAAAAAAATCTAAACTAGATTATGTATGATACAGGGTATTATCAATTGAGATATACAAAATAAAAGATAACAAAAACTTGGGAAATTATGTAATGTTAAAAGAAAAAATAGGATATAAAGTTATATATAAAATATAATCTCAGTCATGTTAAAATCATTTTAAATATGTATTTTCAAAAGGCTAGTAGGAGATACAACAAAATATAAAGTTTTCTATGAACAAAAGACTTAGTGGTGATTTTTTTGTTAGACTTCTAATTTCCAAACTTTCTAACATGTATATCTTAGATAGTTAGGAGAAAACCATTTTTTAAAAAATTTAAGATAACTGAGTTTACTATCTCACGGTTGCTTTTCAAAAGGTGATTCAATGGTTTGCTCAACAATAATTTTAGAATAGGCAAGCCTTCTTCTGTTGTATTTTAATAACATAATCAAAGATACACTAAAGCAGCTTTATTATTTAACAGGCAAAATCAGGGACGCCTGGGTGGCTCAGTTGGTTAAGCGGCTGCCTTCGGCTCAGGTCATGATCCCAGCGTCCTGGAATCAAGTCCCACATCGGGCTCCTTGCTTGGCGGGGAGCCTGTTTCTCCCTCTCCCTCTGCCTCTGCTGCCACTCTCTGCCTGCCTGTGCTCGTGCGCTCTCTCTCTCTGGCAAATAAATAAATAAAATCTCTAAAAAATAATAATAATTAAAAAATAAAAGGCAAAATCATTTTTCAGGAGTTCAAATAATTTATCACATTTTTCCCATGTGCTAAGTTGACAGGTTTCAAAATCTAGAAAGGAAAAAGCTGGAGGACATAAGTTAAGCAATTTCTTCCTCCATAATGCTCATAGGTGTGAGGAAGAACAGAAATAGAACGAGGAGATGACCTCTTCTTCCCCAGGGTAAAAAAACCTTTAGCTCTAGCTTCTGCCACCACACATGTAAAATTATAACCAGTACAGAGCAATCGAGACCTATGTGGTCTATATTCAAAACTATATTCACAGTGGAGCTACATTTTATGTAGTGGTTAGGTTCTAAAGTCAGCCCACTATGTGAAAATCAAACAGTCAAAATCAATATAATTAAAATTATCTTCAAAAGGCCTTTAAATTGTTTAAAGGGTGTTATGCATAGTCTTGTGTGTACAAACCTATTCTATAACATGGAATAGTTGTACATGTAGTACAATTGTACATGTAGTACAATACACTACAGTCTATATTAATTTAGAGTATGTAATAAAGAGTACACGTGGAAAAACATGTTCCTGTTTTATTGCAAGAGTTCACGTAGTTAACTGAAGTAAGTTAAATGAGCATGTGATACTCACTCCTCTCTGTTTTCTCTCTGCTCAATCTTAAATTACTGTAACCCAACTTTTACCCCTTGCCATACTGAACATACTCTCTTCTGGTTCTCAAATTAAAAAAGCTTTTATTAGTTCCTATTCTCGTGATAGTTTTATAGTAATCGACACTGCTAAGCATTACTTTCTTAAAATACTCACTCCCTTTGATTTCTGCAATATTTTGCTTTCCTGTTTCTCCTATTCTCTAAACCATTTCTTCTCTCTCCTTCATTGACTCTATTTATTCCTACATCCCAAAATGCAGATATTAATCAGCTATTGATCCTTTATCTTCTTTATATAGTTCATGTTCTCAAAAATATTATCTATTCTTAGTTTCAGCCATTTCTCTGTTAGGCTTTGTTATTATCCATAATTTACAGTTGAGGGAACTGAAAAATATTGAGGGGTTAGGTGACTTGTGCAAGTTCACATAGCCAGTAACTTGCAGAGCCAGCATTTAAACTTAAGCAGGCTGGTACTGTTATAACCACTATACTATACCGCCTCCTACAGTAAGTAGAGGCATGCTGCAATATCAACTCAAACTGATGATCATTTCTGCCTCCCCAAATTAGCTCCCTTCCAAACTTCTCCAGGTTTCTATCATTGACAACGTCATCTTTATTAGTTAGGAATGGTTTTTGTGCCAACTGACAAAAAGATAAAATACAGCAATGGTTTTAGGTACCAGGAATATAACAAAAGAGTCTGACAATGCTACCTTTGGTTAATTGATGTCAGACAGTTCCTACAATTCTCTTGGCCTTTCCCTCATGGTCACAAAGAACTACAGAAACCCCAGGTGTTGCGTTCACATTCAAGGCAGGGGCAGGTAGATATAAAGGGAGTGACAGAAACACATCTAAATCTACCATTTTATCAGAAGAGCAAATTTTTCCCCAGATATTTCCAACACACATCCCCTTGTATTTCACTGGCCAAACTGTGCTTAAATACAAGGGAGACCAAGAAAAATGAATATTTGGGCACACTGTTCCCCCAAATTACAGGATTCTCTCAGCCAAACAATAAAAAAGAGAGGTGGATATTGAACAGGTAACTAATGGTGCTTGCACACTATTCGGAGAGGAGAACTATGATAAAAATAAAACAGGGTTGGGTGCCTGGGTGGCTCAGTGGGTTAAGCCACTGCCTTCGGCTCAGGTCATGATCTCAGGGTCCTGGGATCGAGTCCCGCATCAGGCTCTCTGCTCGGCAGGAAGCCTGCTTCCCTCTCTCTCTCTCTGCCTGCCTCTCCGTCTACTTGTGATTTCTCTCTGTCAAATAAATAAATAAAATCTTAAAAAAAAAAAAAAAAAAAAAAAAAAACAGGGTAATGTGGTAAGGAAGGCAGGAAGGCTCCTGTAGGTTCTCTAGTCAGAAAAAGCCAAGCTGAGACCCAAATAATAATAATACGCAATCACACATTAGAGTTCTAGGAGAAAAACACTCCAGGTAGGAAAATCAGCTAGTACAAAGGCCTAGGATGCCAATACACTTAGCATGTTCAAAGAACAGAAAGAGGGCCCGTGTGGCTCAAGGATAGAGGAAAAAAGGAAGAATGGTTGGTACATAAAAGCCAGATCATCCAGGCCCTTGTTAGCCACATTAAACATTCTACCTCCTAACATTCAACCATAAACATTCAGTAACACTCTACTGTAATGTTTCTGCTCATGATATCCTGTCATCTAGCTGCCCTTCCTACATCCTTTCTGATCATACAAACTCAGTCCTCAAAGTTCCAGCCCAAAATCTACTGTCAAGTACCTCATTCTGAAGTGCTTATGACTTTTCCCAAAGTTCTACAGATTTGTGTAGCACAAGGATTATAAACAGGGACTATGGAACTTAGTCTCTGCTAAAACCTGGCTAATACCTACAAACTGTATGACCCTGGGCAAGTTACTTAACAAGACTGTCTCGTTTTCTTTAGGCTGTAAAATGTCAGTATTGATAGCATCTTTGCCACAAAGTTGTTGTGAGGAAAGCACTCAGATTACCGGGCCTCTAATATGTTGGCTATTATTACTGTCATTATTATCACAATGTTAGCATTTACTAAATATATTTTTACAGTAATTTTTTTTAAAGATTTTATTTATTTATTCGACAGAGAGAGATCACAGGTAGATAGAGAGGCAGGCAGAGAGAGAGAGGGAAGCAGGCTCCCTGCTGAGCAGAGAGCCCGATGCGGGACTCGATCCCAGGACCCTGAGATCATGACCTGAGCCGAAGGCAGCGGCTTAACCCACTGAGCCACCCAGGCGCCCCTACAGTCATTTATTTTTAATATCCACTTCATGTCTTCCCAATAAACAGTAAGTCCCTGAAGATTTTAAAAGAAATCAGAGTTCTTATCATTAAAACCCAGAAAAAGACCTATGAAAGAAAAATATCCCTCAAATTTCACTTGGAAAGTATAGGACTAGGAGGGGAAATATAATCATGAACATAAACCTGACACACTAAGGTATTTACAAAAATACATTTACCAAATAGCAATGGGTATGAGAAACTGCATACCCCTGGAGAAAAGGGAATGTTTGTTCTAGAAGAGGAAGCAAACTTATTCTCTTGCTTTGTGAGATGGAGTAAAAGTTATGTAGAGAATGATTCCAGCTCAATATAGGAAATGCTTTTTTAACAATAAGGATCTGTCCAAAAATTGAAAAGACTTCCAGGAAAATATTTAGCTCACCATTACCTGAAATGAAGATTAGATAGTCAACTGTCCAGACCATGTGGATTGATGGATAAAGAGGAGACTATAGAGAATAGTGTTTATGAGCGCATATTCTCAAAGTCAAAGTGTCTGAGGTTTAAATCTCAGCACTATCATTTATTAGTTGTGACCTTTTTATGAAGGTTACTGAACCTCTGTAAGGACAAGATTCGTCATGGAAGGCAGCTATACCACCAAAGTAAGATTCCTCATATGTACAAGGGGATAACAGTATCTACCTCAGAAGGTTTGTGTAGATTAAATGAGATAATATATATCAGGTGTGTAGCACAATATCAAACATATGGTAAGGACTCCACAGACGTTAGCTCTGGATTGAATAACCCCTAAGATCTCCAAGATATCCAGGATTCAATGGCTATAATATACGTTTGTTCTATAGCTAGAGGACAGCTGGATACTTGTAAATATTTTTATTATAATTTATAAATTAAAAATTTACAATTTTTATTATTTTATTAAAAATAACCCCTAAGATCTCTTAGATATCCGGGATCCAATGGCTGTAAATCATGTTTGTTCTGTAGCTGGAGGACAGCTGGATACTTATAAATATTTTTTCCTGTGTGGACATTCATTCCATAATCAAACAATTTCCTAATACTCACATTTTTATTTGAGATTTTCTGCTCAAACATCAGTACTATTAGGTAGTTAAGTTTTATCATTAAAAAATAGTATTTTATTTTACAATTATCTTTAGGCTGAGAACAAGTAAAAAAAAGGAAGAACAGGGGATGTGAGATAAGATAAAAATAATCTACATCAGGCCTTTTTATAAGAAAGCAGAGCAGTGGAGACATAATCTAAGTCAGGGATTGGCAAAGAGATGTGTTGGCAGGATACTTATGAAAAGTGAGCAAGTTCACCCTGCAGAACGTGGAGAGTCAATTCAATAGGAAGACCTAACAATACTGAATTTGTATGTAATCAAAATATACAAAACAAAAGGCAAGAGAACTTGAAGGAGAAATGAACAAACCCACAATTACAAGTGGAAACTTTTATCACATATCTTACATACTATGCAGGAACAAAAAGGACATGAAAAAATTTAACAACACAGTTAACTACTGAGAGACGAGAAAGGGAGGGAAGGAGAAGATTGTTAATAGAAAGATCAAAGACAGGATTAAACAGAACTGTTCCATAGAGGTCCTAAAATCTAAAGAAGTGGAAGATGGAAGAGGTATTGTTTTAGATGCATACCAGTAAACCTGACTTCATCATATTCACCTGACTTCCAAATTTTCCACCTCTCTCAATTCTCCCAGATCATTTGCTTCCCTATCCAGAGAGATTCCATGATTGACCATTTCAATGACATAAAAGATACTCCTAACTCTACCAGAAATTCTGCTATCTCTAACACACCAGACTCTATTGCTCATCTTATCTGCTCCCAAATCAAGGTTTCAAATTCTTAAAAGCAAGTCATGAAGATGTATCAGTTAGGTTCATTGTAATTAGGAGGACCCTCACTATTCTCTTACAGATTTTTACCAGTTTTAATGTGGTAGGTTTAAATAGGGCAGATACTGTGGACCATGTAAGACTTTTATCTGGACATTAAGGAAAATGAAATGGATATACTTTATAAAATTTGTACTCCCCAAATTAAATTATATGTTTCCTGTTTTTCTTGTCCATAACACTATATTTTTATGGAATTTTACATTTTTGTTATCCACTTATTTGTTGATTTAATGTTCATCTTGTCCACATAGACTGTATGTTCATGAAGTTAGAAGTCATAACTTTCTTGTTCACAAGTGCATACCCAGCACCAAACAGTCACTATTCAATATAGTGAGTACTTACTATGGGCCAGGCAGTGTTGTAGAAGCTTTGGGATACATCAGTGACCTAAACAGGCAAAACATTCCTGCCCTTGTGAAGTTTATATTCTACTGGGGAAGACAGGTAATAATAAATATAATAATAATATATATATAATATAATAAATGTAACAGTAATATAAGTAAATTTTATAGTGTATTAGAAAGTTGTAACTGCTAAGAAAAAAATAAAATAACTAAGGTAAGAAGGAATGGTGGAGGACACGGCACCTTTAAATAAGGTGATCAAATTAGGCCTCACTGAAGCGCCTTAAAGGAAGCAAGGATTATCAGTCCTACGGATAATCTGAGGAAAAAAGCATTCCAGTCCTTTGCAACTAGGGTAGATATCTGCAAGGAGGCCAACATGACTGACGCAGAGTGAAAGAGGGTAGAGTAAGGGATAAGGGGTTGAGGTAAGGGAATGGGGCATGGAAACATACATCACCTGGGGTCGTAGAGGATGTGATAAGAACTTTTTATTTATAAGTGAACTGAAAAGTCAATGCAGGTTTCTGAGGAAAAGAGTGGTGTGCTTTGACTTTGGTTTTTAAAAAATCAGTAAGGCTGCTAAATCAAGAACAGGTTTGTGGGGCTCTCTGCTAGGCAGGGAGCCTGCTTCCTCCTCTCTCTGCCTGCCTCTCTCCCTACTTGTGATCTCTGTCAAATAAATAAATAAATCTTAAAAAAAAAAAAAAAAGAAAGAAAGAAAGAATAGGTTTGGGGGAGGAGGTTTAGAAACAAATTAGGCCATTGCAGACCACAGTACTATCAGCAGAGATATGAAAAGTGGTCTGATTCTAGATATATATTGAACATCTAACTGATTATAGGATATGAGAGAGAGTAAGAAGGTAAGGATAACCCCAAGCTTTTGGCCTTAGCAGATAAATTTGCCCTTAAATGAGAAGAGGAAAATTATGAGCAGAAAGAGGCTTGAAAAGGAAGATCAGAATCTGATTTTGGAAATGTATATCAGACATACATAGGATGCTGAATGCATTTGGACATATGTAATCTTTAACTGGAAAGAGAGGTTTGAGTTGAAGACATGATCTTGGTTTTAGCTGACTTATATTTGATATTTAAAGCTATAGGGCTAGAAGAGATCACCAAGATAAAAAAGACATTAGAACTGAAGACTAAGCCAGGGGGTGTTCCAACATTAAGAGACTGGGGAGAAGAGCAGACAAAGGAGAAATGAGAGGGAAAAACTAGTGAAGAATGAGAAAAATCAAGAGAGTGATTATAGAAGCCAAATGAAGAAGATGTATGAAGGTATAGTGAGTGTTCAGCTATGGCAAATATTAATGTCAGGATACGTGGGATGAAGACAAAGATATGACTAATGGACTTGGCCATGTGGAGTTTTGGCAGAATGGTAGGGGTGAGAGCACTCAAATCTTGTTGATTACCTGAACTGCCATATTAATGAACTAATAATTGCTTTCTCCTAGACACTCAGATGTAAAGCAGACTTGTTTAGGGTCTCCGCCTTTCACTTGCCCTCAAAACTGCTTGATCTTATAGACTCTACTTTCACAAACTCTCCGAATAATTCCTTCCTCTCCCATCCCACAGCACTGTCCTCATCCAAGTCTTTGAAAAAAGCATTACAAATCAATGAAGAAAGGTTAGCTTTTTAATAAATAATGCCAGAACAACCAGTTATCCATTTTTTTCCCAAAGAAGATGCAGATCTTAAGACATATACAAGTTTTAAATGTGAAACATAAAACTTCTGGAAGAAATGTAGGAGAATTTAGGAATTCTATTTATGACTTTGGTTATTACATATTTCTTTGATAAAAAATTCAAAACCCATAAAAAAAAAGATTTACTAATTTGACAAAAATTAAAGACACCCTTAACAAGTGAAAATAGTAGCCTGGGAGAATATATTTACAACACATAGAGCCAACAAGTGGTAGGATCCAAAATTATAAATTTGATTTGATTTCCTTCAACTCAAATAACCGTACAGAGAATTAGAGAAAGGGAATAAATAAGAAATTCACAAAAGGGGAACCAAAGGACCAATAAACTTTGGTAAGATGCTCAATTCCACTATTAATCAGGGAAATACAAATTAAAACTACAAAGAAATACTTTGTAGCTATATTTATATTTATATCCATGAGATTGGATAAAAGTATAGAAGTCTTACAATATCGAGTTTTAATAAGGATGTGAATCATTGGAAATTTTCATAGACTCCTTGGTATGATTCCTTTGGAGAGCATTTGACAATATCTAGCAAATCTAAAAATATGCACACCCTGAGACCCAGCAGTTCTACTCTGCTGTGTCTAGGGTATCTACTGTAATAATCCCAGTTAACACAGTACATGTAAATGAAGAGATAAGAACAAGGATATTCTTAAAAACATTATTTGTAATTGGAAAATGAAACAAGCTAGATGACCATTAACAAAAGACAGTTTAAATAAAAAGTAGTAGATTGTAAAATGTACTACTATTCAGCAGTTATGAATAAGCTAGACCAATCCATATAGATCTAATTTCTAAGTCACTATTTAATGAAAAAGCAAATGACAGGATATAAACATTTTCATATAAACATATCATTTGTGATAAATTTACTAACACGCAAAGTAGTATATATGGTTTATGTATATATATAAAGAATGAATATTATATACTAACATAGGATAATAGTTACCACTGGGAAGAAAGGAAGAGAATAAGGTTGAGGAAGGTTAAAATGCTTCAGTTATATATGTATTTTTTTCCCTTATGCTCAATGGTAGCACATGGGTATTTATTATGTTATTCTCTATATTTCTGTATGCTTGAAATTAAAACTAATTTAATAAAATCAACATATTGCTAAATTACAAGACTCTTCACAATAGTATCCAACTTCCTCTTCTAGCCTCATCCTTTGCTGTTTCCTACAGCAGTGTTTTCCAAGCCTTGGACACACATATACCCTCCTCATTATTTTTTTATGTACACCATCTCTGTTACGATTAAGGATTCTTTTTTTTCCATAGTTTTTAACTTAAATAGCCTTGTACAAATCATTAATTAACAGGAAATCACATGTTTAATATGCCAGTTATATTTTTCTAATATGAATATAAATAAATACATATGGATTAAAATATGTATCCTGGTGCTACCTAAAAACATCAAGTGTCACACTTTGGTTTGCAGTCTTACACCAATGGTTCTCAAATTTGGAATACAAGACTACTTGGGAGGCTTGTTAGAACTGGAGACTCTCGGGCCATCGAGGATCCTAATTTAGGGAGTCAGAAGACAGAAATCCTACTCTACATGTACCCTTGGCACTAACAAATTGGACTATTTGCCATTCTCTAGTCAAGCTCTACATTTTCCTTTTCCAATACGTTTCCTCTTGTTATTTCCTCTGCTTGAAGTAACCTTTCTTTTCCTTACAGCAGTAAAAATTAAGCCTACACTTTAAGGGCCAAATTAAATATCACCATCACAATAAAGAACTTTGACTTGGATGTGACATTGCTCTCATTTTAACATCCTTCCTTCTGCTGTCAATTTGTTTCTGTTTCTGTACTAGTGCTTATCATATTCAATGTAATGTATGTGTACTTGTCTTATTCCCTCTCCTGGCCTACAAATGCTACTTGAGGGCAGAAACCTTATACCTGTTCAAAAGTAGTATTATGGCTTGGTCATTTTATGCTCTCAACATGGTAGTTATTCAGATACTTGCTGGGCTGAGCTGTGCTAAACACTGAATTAATTTCACAATTTTTATTAACATTTTAAAAATCATGTAATATATGGCATTAGAATACTCATCCACACATAATAAATTAAACATGAGAATCTAGGCTACCTAGCTTTATTTTCAAAATGAGACAACTGAAATTATATCCTGCATTGAAACAAATAATATAAAATGTATTAATTTTTAAAAAGAAAAAAATAAGTTTAACATAAAAATGCCAAGTTCAGTTTTTAAGATGAAAAGGAAAACTATTTCACTTACAATTTTCCAAGCAAAAGTAAATGATCAAGTTATTAATCAACAAAGAGAGTTTTTGATACTGCTATGAAAAGCTATTAATTTAAGAACAAAACTATTATTTAAAGAAGTTAACTGACTCTGGAAAAATTCTCAGTACTTCAAAATGACATTTCAATATGGTTTTCCTTTATTTTAATATTGCATATTACTCTGATGCATCATGAGCAATAATTTCTAGGTATTTTTCCCATGTAAAAACAATATAAATATACAGGCAATATATATTATGTATGTGTGTATATATATATAATATATAAAACCGACAAAAACTGTTTTAATCAGAAAATATCAATATGCAACTCATTTGTTCATCTTGTTTTTTTTAATTTGGTAATGATAATTTGATTTGTTTCTATTCCAGGAATAGACCACTATTTTAAACACACTTATTTTCACCTAGACAGAAAATAAACTGGTAGAAACAGAAACGGCTTTAAAAGGGAAATGTTCATCAACATAAATCTATATTACAATATCATCTGGACTGTATATTTTAGCACATATTTTACATGATATTTTATAAAGACAGAATTGCCAAAGAAAAATTAAACAAATGTATATACTAACTTCAAACAAGAAAAGGGGGGAAATAGAGAAGACACATTTTGTTACATTCACTTGGCCCTCTGGGTTAAAAAGGAGAATGAAAAGACGACAACTATGAGAAATGAAGAATAAGGAAAGGTTCTCACATATCTCATTTTCTCCTCTCATTCATTTTTCTGTCATTTTCCTGTTAAATTTCCTCTTTTACATGGCAGGTCAAGTAAACTAAACTTAGCTTATATGAAACTTTTTATTCTATTTTTACATTGTAAAAATCAAATTTCAACCCACTGGGTCCATTTTCCAGAAGGAAACTAACTGGAAATTAAAGCAGTAATGAATACTATTATACCTGAACTCAAGTTGAAAATTCCAAAAAATGAATTTAGTATTGGTTTTACTTACCTTAAAATGATAGCCTATTATTATGATACTAATAAAGACAGCCATCCATTTATGCTTACTTCCTAAATAATCTTTTTTATTTTCTAAAGTACTAAATATAGACAGATCTTAAGGTTCTATAAATGTTTTAGCAGTACTCAAAGATCAAAAAAATGCAGAAGTTTAAAGCTTATGAGAGGGAGTTAAATAAACCTATTTCAAAGATCCTGTAAGTAGAATAGATCAGATTAGACAAGCTTATTGGAAGGTAACAACACAGCTCATTTTATAAAGCAGTTCTGAGAAATCCAAAAATACCATTTCTCTTTAAAAAAAAATCAAAGAAGCACTTGGACTAACAAGAAATAATGCTCAATTTGGCTTGATCAAATACTTCATTAATTTTTTTTCTACCCCCTAAGGTATTGCCCTTTTAAAATCCTCTTCAAATAAAATATAACCCTAATTGCTTGCACATGGCTAGTTTGCAAAGGGATTTTTATTTCAACAGTGCCACCTAGTGGAGCAATTGATACTTTCAACTGGTCACTAGTTGGTAATGTTCATTAGTCTCAAAGACTAGGAGTCCCCAGTCTAATTTTCTGGCTCACAATAGTCCTAATAATACTAACAATCAAGAGGAAATTTTACCAAAGAATTATTTACAGAGTTTTGTCCTCTTATAGGTTATGTCTAATAAAAATTAGGTTATTTACAAATATTGTAATATTTTAAATAAAAGTACCTTAGTGATTTCTTCAGAAGCTCGTTTGAAGTCCTGAACGTTTCGACAGTAAAATCCTATCGTACAGCTAGGATCCATTTTTCGAAATGACATCTTTTTGGGAGATGGGCAGTGGAATGTCTGCAATTTTAAAAGTTCTTTAGGATTAATTTAGTTTTATTTGATGGACTTGAATATATACAAGATATTACTTAATTTAAAATTTGCCCTCTAGTTTTTCTCATAAATATGCTTTCATATTTCAAACAGCATTTTAGACTATCCTCTGCAAATGGTCCTTTCCACTCTCCAAAGCTGTAAAACATGACAGCCACCATTATTTACATTCAAGTCAAATCTCCACCTTATGTGGCATTAGTGTCATTCTGTAAAAGAAAACAAGTGTGTCAAAGTGATATGCATTTCTAATACTTGCAGAAGGGAGGAAAAATGTGCCACTGGAAAAGACATACATAAGCTAGTACAAGGTTTAGAATCAAGTTAGTTGTTTCTATGATAGTTCAATTAAAGCTGGGTTGGTTTGGTTGCCTTTTTTAAGATTTTATTTATTTATTTTGAGAGAGAGAGAAGGAGCGGGGTGGGGGTAGGGCAGAGGGAGAAGCAGACTCGCTGCTGAGCAGGGAGCCCCATGCAGGGCTCAATCCCAAGACCCTGAGATCATTAGACCTGACCTGAAGGCAGACGCTTAACCAACTGAGCCATCCAGGCATCCTGAATGCTCAGATAGCTTGTCCTTAAAAATCACTGAGGCTACCAAAGTCTGTTTTTCTGTGTATAAAAAAATGCTTATATGTAAAAAAAGGAGGGCCTTAGAAATATATATATTCAAATTTGTTTATGTTTGTATAAGTGAACTTTAAGGATATACCAAAATTTTTTTTTTTAGATTTTTTATTTATTTATTTGACAGAGAGAAATTACAAGTAGACGGAGAGGCAGGCAGAGAGAGAGAGAGGGAAGCAGGCTCCCTGCTGAGCAGAGAGCCCGATGCAGGACTCGATCCCAGGACCCTGAGATCGTGACCTGAGCCGAAGGCAGCAGCTTAACCCACTGAGCCACCCAGGCGCCCAAGGATATACCAAAATTAACAAGTTTAGGGGAGAGAGAGAAAACTGGGTAAATGGTAGACAGGTATGAGAAATTCTTTATTGTATATTCTATTTTTTTAATTGAAGAATAAGCTCAATTAAGACATGATCTTGGGGGGCACCTGGGTGACAGTTAAGTGACTGACTCTTGATTTCCACTCAGGTCATGATCCAGGGTTGTGAGATGGAGCCCCCATCTGACTCCACGCTGGGGATAGAGCCTGCTTAAGATTCTCCCTCCCTCTCCCTCTACCCCTCCCCCACTCGCCTGTGCACACATGTTCTTTCTCTCAAAATGATCCAGGCCGAATTTGAACTCATAAACTTAAATTTTCCCTACATTTAATATCTAAAACTAAGGGATTTTAACCTGAAACTATCAAAATACAGAAAAACATAGGCTTTCATATTTATGTTCATGGTAAATCAGTCAAAATAATTCTTTTCCCTCCCCCTATATCCATCCCAGTGATCCAATTAGTGTCCCATGTTATCACTAGAGACTATGCAAGCTCCTTTTCAAGCTCCTATTCAAGCTCCTTTTTTCCGTTATAGATAGTTCAATCATATATTAGATTCAAATTCTCTATCACTGCAGTAAATACAGGCCAAACAAATATGTTTTCAAAACTATAACTTCCAAGGCACCTGGGTGGCTCAGTGGTTTAAGCCTCTGCCTTCGGCTCGGGTCATGGTCTCGGGGTCCCGGGATCGAGCCCTGCATCGGGCTCTCTGCTCTGCAGGGAGTCTGCTTCCCCCTCTCTCTGCCTGCCTCTCTGCCTACTTGTGATCTCTGTCAAATAAATAAAATCTTAAAAAAAAAACCTATAACTTCTATAAAATGCTTAACTAGTACTTTATATAGTGAGATCCAACCTAACTAAACTGGAGTCTCCAAAGTACAAGTCAACACAAGTATTGCCTTAGTTGGTCTTTTTTCAACACTGTGTCAACCTGCCTTTTTTTTATCTGTTTTACTGAAAACAGATCTGAAAAGGCACAGAATAACTACATAGACTTGTTAACAATATACAGGAATAGATTAGTGTACACGGCACAGACAGCTCTAGGTCATATTTACAAAAAGTTATTCTAGGAGTGCATGCATGCCTCAGTCGGTTAAGCCTCTTCCTTTGGCTCAGGGCAGGATCCCAGGACCTGGAATGGAATGCTGCATCTGGCTCAGCAGGGGGTCTGCTTCTCCCTCTCCCTCTACCCCTCTTCCCCACTTACATTCTCTCTCCCTCTCTCTCAAATAAGTAAATAAAAAATAAATCTTTAAAAAAAGAAGTTATTCTACATACATATAAGCTATCTAAAAACAGTCCAACTCCTTCCAAAGCCAATAATAAGGAATGTTTATTTAGTTTTTACTACTTAGGGATAAGAAAGGACCAAACGTTTCTACAAGGTCCAACAAAATATTTTTTAAATTCATCTACGAGGATGTCCTATGTTTTTTTTTTTAATTATTGTTTTCATGTAAGAACCAACAAGACTAAACCAAATCGTTTTAGTGTTGTTTCACTGTATTATCTCAATGATCATAGTAATGACAAATACTACATTGTTGTTCATAGTGTTTTGATATATACCAAGAACTTTTTATATTATTCGCAAAAACACAGATATAAATCTCCGATGACTGAAAACTAAAACTGCTATTGGGTGTTACTATATGAGTACTAGGATTCATATTACAAAGAGGCATTTTATAACATTAAAATTTAAAACTATATTCTTTCGTTCACCCAAGAAGATTCTGAAGTCAAGCCAACATTAATTTATAATTCAGAATCATGTCTATTTATTGCAGAACAAGTTAGACTAAAATATTTTCTAAGGGGTGTTACACAGCTATATTTACTTTGTGATAATTCTTTGAGCTATGTACTTATGATTTTTTTTTTAATCTTTACAATTCTGACGATTGGTAAGAGTAGCACCCTCTACTTTACAAACACATTTTAGGGAGTATTTACTAGATACAGTTCTGTGACAATGAAATATGTTTCTGAAAAAAATATATGACTAAAAAAAGAGTCAATTCCCATTTATTTCATTTTTCAATATATTATTTATTCACTGCCTCAACAAATAGTTATTAGGTACCTACTAAATGCCAGGTACTACTCTAGGCTTATTTTCTGGAATAGTTGATCCTATTACCTAAACATACAAATAATACTGAAACAAATACTTTAAGGTGGAGCCTCCTAAGATAATTAGAGAATACCCTTACTACAAAACAAATCCTACTAACTGCAGTCCACATGTGTAATTCATAATGGGTACATGTTTCACTGATGAATTCACTCATCCATCTCTCTAATCAGTCACATCATTCTTAAATCTTTAATGCCACTATTCTCTGATTTTACTAGGGTAGATTAAAATAATCACTGCATAGACATTCTAAAACTTGAAACTGGGGGCCTAGGAATCACAACAGACTAACATGTCTATTAATAAGGCTTTTCCTGCCTTACTAGTGGAATATTAGTATTTAGAAAATCAAATATTGCCTTAATAATAGAATAGAATTTGTTATATAAGAGTTAGAATCTGTAATTCTGAAAGTATATCATAAATAACATGAAACAATAGTCTCTGGTTTGAGAAATCTTATTAAACATACACACACACAAATATGTATTTACATTGAAGATACATTATCTTCTAGTCCTCTCATCCCAGCAATTGATACTCTGCCTGAACCACTGATAGTTGGAACCCACAGTTCAACATACCCTCACTGCTAGAAGCCACTTGTGTTCTTCTCATTCCCTTTTAATTTCAAGCTGTTTTCCACAACTTTTTTCCTTAAGGTGCTCATGTTATTCCTTCATACCCTATTCTCTATATGAAAATTAGAGACATATATGCATTCATGACTACTTACGTTCACTTCACAGTGTTAAAAACTCTGTGTAGATAGAGATGAAGGAAATTCTCTTCTACAAAGTTAACATAAAAATTCAACAGTATAAACTAATATATTTTATAAGAACGTATCCACAAGAATGGAAAATTAGTACAAATATATAATGATACGGAACTATAGGGAAGAAAACAATTCAACAAACAACTAACTAATGTGCTTAGGAGAGTGCCTTGCATATGGAAAGAGTTCAATAAATGGCAGTTTAAAAAAGAATACTTGGGGGGTACCTGGGTGGCTCAGTCAGTTAAGTATTTTACTTTGGCTCAGGTCATGCATGATCTCAGAGTCCTGGGATTGGGCCCCATGTTGGGCTCCCTGCTCAGTAGGGAGTCTGTTTCTCCCTTGTCCTCTGCCCCTCCCCACCCCCCAATAAATAATAAAATCTTTTTTAAAAATAAAAAAGAGGGGTGCCTGGGTGGCTCAGTCAGTTAAGCATCTGCCTTCAGCTTGGGTTGTGATCCCCAGATCCTGGGATCAAGTTCCACACGGGCTCCCTGCTCATTGAGGAGTCCGCTTCTCCTTCCCCCAGCCTTGTGTTCTCTCTCTCTCTTTCTCTCTTTCACTCTAGCTCAAATAAATAAAATTTAAAAATTTAAATAAAAATAAAATAGAATACTTGGTCTGATTTGGTTTCAGTATTTTAAAAGCTCAACTCTAAATATGTAGGAATTCAATACTGTAAGAAAAACAAAAGATGTAATCTGCTAAATTTCCTCTTCAATCTCAAATATTCAGATATCATACTACTTTCTTAAATATTCATAATCCTATTGGATTCAAGGCATTCACTCAAAGTATCAGGACTACTAGTGATTGAATACATGGAATTGAATAAAAGAGCTAAGATTTTAATTTCTCCATCTATTGACCAAAAACAAGTATTGATCAAAAAAAGTTTCTTTCCAAAAATAATTTTGGATGCCTAGGTGGTTCAGCTGGTTAAGCATCCGACTCTTGATTTCAGCTCAGGTCATGATCTCAGGGTTGTGAAAGTGAGCCCCATGTCAGGCGCCCTGCTTAGTATGGAGTCTGCTTGGATGCTTTCTCTCCCCTCTGCCCCTCTCCCTCAAATAATAAATGGAATCTTTAAAAAAATAATTTTGATCATTGAGGTATAAGCATGGTTTTAGAATGCTCGTATCATTATGTCAATCAACTGCAAAATTTCAGTAGCATAAATACACACAACCTACATAAGAAGTCAAGGATGTCAATTATATAGGGCAGTTAAAATACATTCTCCTGGAGCATTTTAAGCTTAAAATATGTTAAAAAGCAAAAAGTGAAATTTCATTTTTGTACAAAAGCAATTTGTTATAGTTTTTATGTTATACTCTCATAGAAAAATAAATGATACTATTCACTAAATAGCCTAAGATACATCCCTAAGCTGAGATAAATGAAAAACTATCCAGAGGAATTACCCAGACAGGTGGAGATACTCTACCAGCATCTCAAAAATATAAATCTAAACCCAATTTCTCAGTGTCCTACTGAGATAACCTATCATTTAAATACCACTAGATATTAATATTAGCTAGGATGCTATTACTAAAACAAGTATTAAACGATATTTCCGATTTGTCAAGCCTTTGAGAAATAGTGATCCATGCCCCTCAATTGATTACAATTATATTAAAAGTCTGTAAAAGGGGCATCTGCTCATCAGGGAGTCTGCTTCCTCCTCTCTCTCTGCCTGTCTCTCTGCCTATTTGTGATCTCTGTCAAATAAATAAATAAAATATTAAAAAAAAAAAAAAAGTCTGTAAAAGCAACAACTGAGAAAACAAGAACCAAAACCATATAATAATTACATACCTCACTTATGCACTCTCAAAATTTTCTGAAAGAAAATACTGAGTCACATGTTGCCTGGCTGGCTCAGTTAGTAGAGCATGCAACTCTTGATCTCAGGCTTGTGAGTTCGAACCCCACAGTAGGCAAAGAGATTGCTAAGTAAGTATTTTTTAAATAATAATAAAACCTGGGGCACATGGGTGGCTCAGTGGTTTAAAGCCTCTGCCTTCGGCTCGGCTCATGGTCCCAGGGTCCTGGGATCGAGACTCTTATAAGGCTCTCTGCTCAGTAGGGAGCCTGCTTCCTCCTCTCTCTCTGCCTGCCTCTCTGCCTGCTTGTGATCTCTGTCTGTCAAATAAATAAATAAAATCTTTTTTAAAAATAAGTAAAATAAATTAAAAAATTTTAAAAATTAATAATAATAATAAAACTTAAAAATAAAATAAAATACTGGTTCACAAAAGACCCAACATAAAGGAAAAGAATATGTTAAGAAATCAGACCTAAAACAGGGGCACCTGGGTGGCCTAAAGGTCTGCCTTCCGCTTGGTCAAGTCCCAATTCCAACTCCCTTCCCAGCAGGGAGTCTGATTCTCCCTCGCCCTCTACCCCCCAACTGATGCTCTTCTTCTCTCAAATAAATAAATAAAATCTTTAAAAAAATCAGAGCTAAAACAAATATTAGAAACACAACTTAGCTCTTGAAAAACTTAGCTAGGGCCTAAGCCTCAACCACTATACTTAAAATAATTCAGCAGAGTCTCAAAACACTTTGTCATTCTAACCCATCTCCATCATCTTTTTCTTCCCCCTTTTTCTTTTTATTAAACATACCTAATATTTTAAATTTTTCAGTAATATTCAGCTATTTATCTACAAAATAACTTAGAGGCTTGATCATTTATTTTGGTAGGGCTGGGATATCTAACAAGTTAGAGACAAAGATAAATGAAGAAGAAAGTGTGTCATAAATTAAAATTCAGCAACAAATTATTTAACCTTTGACTACTGTGTGGAGTGTGGTTTTATAAATCAGTAAAATATTATTAACTTGTAATACCATAAAAGCATAGCTGTCTAGCACATCTCTACATACTTAAGAGTTTCCTTCATATTGTAAAACAGTAGCAGCTCTTTATCCATAGTACCTCAAGAGGGAAATCCTTTATGCTGACATCTACAAAAGATTGGCAGTAATGAGGATCCATGTAAATCAAACTGTCATCTACAAGGACAAAACAGAAGACAAGTAATTCAAAAAACACCTTATTATTACACGGCTTACAATCCAATTTCTATGTAGAATAGCTGAAAAAAACCTGGGAATAACAGCTTGCCAGACTGATATTCATTGACTGAAACATAGGTTTGCACAGGACAGATTAACTTTTGCATAATCAAATATGCTTGTATAAGCAGAATTTTTATAAAGTGATGAGACTGTCATTTAATTTTTGGTCATAAAATTACTTTCACAAACACACAATTATATTCTACAGTTTGCATATGAAAAATGTATTGCACTACTTTATCCTGACAGGAAGAACATATTGCTTGTCATTTTATCATCAACTAGCACCACTAAAACTGGTAAAAAGTAAATATGTAAATAGTAACTGCCAGAATGTGGCAGCAATGTCTTCTGAAGTTTAGTGAAACCAATAAATTATGCCTGTTTATGCAATAACAGAAATTAAACATACATTTTACAGAATCCAATTATGTTGTGGACCAAATGACAAATGAGTGGCTATGGTAGGACTGATGAATTTATAAGGTACTCATTTTGCTCTGTTAATCATTCTGTTTCCAAATGGTCCCAAATTAACTTTCCGACTTTTAAAAGAAAAAATAAAGAAATATGTTTTATTAAATCACTGACCTTGAAATCCAGCAAAGTAGTATGACTGTTTAGGTTTGCCACCAATAATACCCACACAATATTCAAGGCTTAAAATACCCTGCCAAAAAAAATTAATTCAGATTTAGAGTCAAGAGGAAAATGGTAATTATTCAAAACAACCAAACTTATATTAGTAGTATTAATATGTATAGCAGTTTCCAAATTTCACCACCAGTTTTATGGTTAGTACATATGCTCCATATTTTAAAATCCTTTTATCTACCATACTATTTTCTATTTTCTTTAAATCACTCAACATTAACATGACTAAATCAACTGTTCTGATCAACATGTCATTCAACAACATTAACAACTACTGTCTGCCAGATACAGAAATAAATAAGGTCAGCATTTAAAGGCAATAAAACTCCTGCCAAAGCCCAAGCACTTGGCCTTTCGGTTAGCTGATGCAGCCTTATCATGATCAACACAGTATTTTCATCACATTTTTTGAAATACTAGAAACAGTCCTTAGACCTTATTACTGTTTTCACTGAACATCGAGTCTTAGACTATAAATAATTTTCTAATCAACATTCACATGACACTTTTTTTTATGTTATGTTAGTCACCATACAGTACATCATTATCACTTAACACATTTTTATGCTATTTCATAAATTTATTGGAATAAACAAAGATGAAAATAATTTAATCCAAGGCAAATAATAATTGTTACTGTTTTTAATGTCAATTTACTCATAAAATAACAAGGATACTTCAATAAATTATTTAGTGCATCCCTCAGCATCCACTTCTAAGTAGAATTCTATTTAAGTGGGTCAAATAATTCTAAATCTTTTTTAAAGATTATTTTTGTGTTTTATTATTTATTTATTTGGGGGGAAAGGAGGGGACTGAGAGGGAGAGAGAGAATCTGGAACATACTCCAAGCTGCACACAAAGCCAGATATAGGGTGTGATCTCACAACCCTGAGATCATGACCCGGGCTGAAACCCAGAGCCCTACACTCAACTAACTGAGCCACCCTGAGCCACCCCAATAATTCTTAACCTTTTAAAACACATGTCCAGTGGAATCATGTAAAGTCTTGCAATAGTTTAGCTTATATTATGCATATAAATATATCATATAAAGTTAGAAAACACTAATAATGATAAAATGCACATTATAAAACCACGAAGTATTAAATAATAAACTTTCTTTCTCTTAAACGACAGGATGTTTTGAAATCTAGAAGACATAAAAACAACAAGTACATGGGGCACCTGGGTGGCTCAGTCGTTTAAGCATCCAACTCTTGGTTTCGGCTCTTGTCATGATCTAAGGGTTGTGAGATGGAGTCCAGCACTGGGGTCCACACTCAGCAGTGAGCCTCCTCCAGATTCTCTCTTTCCCTCTCCCTCTACCCCTCCCATGGATTTCTCTCTCTTTCTCAAAATAAATAAATCTTTAAAATTAATTAATTAATTAATAAAAATACAAAGTATATGAACTAATGTTTTTTTTCCCTTTAACAAGTAATCAAACCATAGAGTATTTTTTAAATTATTTTCTTAAAAATAATATGTGGTTGGATGCAGTCAGTTGAATGCCTGACTCTTGGTTTCCACTCAGGTTGTGATCTCAGTGTTGTGAAATGGAGCCCCACATTGAGCTTCATGCTCAACACAGAGTCTGCTTGAGATTCTCTCTCTCTCTCCCTCTGCCGCTCCCCACACATGCACTCTCTAAAATAAATAAATAAAATAAATATTTAAAAAATAATAATATGTGGTTGTTATTTTTAAAACATAGATGTATTTTAAAAAGTAAAAATTGGGAGGGACTGGATGGTTCAGTGGGTTAAGCATCCAACTCTTGATTTCAGCTCAGGTTTTGATCGCAGGATCCTGAGTTCAAGCTCCACTTTGGGCTTCACACTCGGCATGGAGCCTACTTTAAAAAGAAGTAAAAGTTTCCTGGGTGCCTGGGTGGCTCAGTCTGAAGAGCATGTGACTCTTGTTCTCAGGGTCATGAATTCAAGTCCCATATTGGGTGCTGAGATTACTTAAATAAACTAGCTTTTTTAAAAAAGAAAACTAACAATTTCCCAAAACCCCAACACTAAGAGCTCATCATTATTAATATTTGGGAAACACCATCTTGAACTTGATGTATTTTACATACATTCACATAAAGATTTATTGAATACAGTCCTATGTATGTGGGATCACACTACATATGTTGTTTTAACTTTAGTCGCTCATTATATTATATACATCTTTTTCTACCAATAAATACAGATCACTAGTATAATTTCTAATGGCTGTAAAATACTCAATTTTATGAAAATAGCACAACATGCTTTAAAATCTCCATTATGAATATTTGTTTCCAGGTCCTCACTGTTATAAATAAACCTTTAGAGAAAACAACAACTTTGTACATTTTCAGTCATGTGAAAATATAGAGGTTTTTCTGGAAAGGAGAACTGCAACTAAAAAAGTTAAATATAATAAAGAACACGTATGATAGGTTAAAATTTTAGAGCTAACAAATTAAGATGAAATTATACAGAAAATGAACAATAAAATATTATTATTCTATTTTTATTATTCCATTAATAGTCTATTATTCTGTTCCTTTCCCCTAAAATAAAAATCCTTAATTAGAGAGTGCCTTACTTCAAGTTGAAGCAGTCTGATCAGCTGACACACGATGTTTCTGACAAAGAGAGCCACCAGGAAGTGAAAGTTCTAAGTCCCTCATAGCCAAGAAAAGAAAAAAATATATAGCAGGAATCATCAGTGGCTCTCCTCAGCAAAAAAAGAATGACTCCAAGTAATGGAATAAAGACTTTGGTTCCTGACATCTATATTTCCTTTATAACAGACTAGAGCACATTTAGTAATAAACAGAAGCAGATTAGGAACTAGAATGCCTTTACATATAAAAGACTGCACCTTTGGAAACCCGAAACCCTTTTCAGCTCCTAAAAAAGCTTCTTCACGGTTATCTAGTGGTGAGAATTTATTGAGCTGTACTCATGAAGCAATAAATAAGACTGAAGTAATCAGTCAAAAAGAAAAGTCCTAATTTGTCTTGCTGGAGAAGAACATATTAGATTTTCCCCATCCCAGGTCCTTTAAAATATAAATAAATAAATAAATAAACAAACAAACTTCCTGAGCTAAGAGCTGATAAAGCACCACACCAAACTTCTTTCTATTCAGAGAATGTAGCAGGGGATGGTACCATCTCTGAAAGATTGGAATTACCTTGATTAATAAATTTGAAAAATAGAACTGAGTGGTGAATTGTACTGAGTACAATGCACAATGGTTTGGCAGGAAAAAAGACAACTGCTAACAAAGGAGGAGGAGGAGGAAGTCGAAGGAGAGAGGGAGATGGAGTAGGAAGCATGGAATGCTGGTGGAGGAGGAGGTGAAGAAAGAGAAAGGGGAGCAGAGGAGGAAGAAGAAATGGAAGAGGAAGATCATTCTTTTTTCAGGACTATCACTCTATTTTTTCACTTCCAAGTGAATGCCTCTTTACAAGTTATCATTTTGACTTTTGACCCAACCAAACCCAAGCAAACATAACACAAAGCATATAACCTACTCTATTTAGCTATTTCAGCCATTTTCTGCTGATAACTGAAAAGTTAAAATGTATAAAATATAAAAATTAAACAAAACTTACATTTTTAGAAGTCCATATTTTAGGAGCACCTGAATGGCTCAGTTGCTTGAGCACCTGACTCTTGGTTTTAGCTTAGGTTGTGATCTCAGGGTCGTGAGCCCACATTGGGTTCTGCACTTAGTAGGGAGTCTACTTGAGATTCTCTCTCTCCCTCTGCCCCTACTCCCATTCATGCTAAATAAATAAAATACTTTTTTAAAGTCCATATTTTAGGGGAAAATATGAAAATAACAAAAATTGTGGTCATTACCAGTTTGTTATCTGAACTTAAACTTATGACTTGACATCTCTCTTTTCTGTTTTATGAAGGTAAGATAGTTCCCAGCTGTTGCGAAGGCAAAATGAGATATATCTGTATTAAAAGTATTATACAAACATGAGAGGTAACAAGTATTTGTTGAGCAACTCCTATATGCTAGGTACCGAGGATCACTCTTAACAACTAACCATGGTTTGTTTCACTACACTTCAGGCTCCAGTGAATCATTCAAGAGCATGAGACAATCCTGCCATCTGATAAGAAATATTAATACCACCAAGGAGCAAAGCCCTCAGCTATATGAAACATGCCTTGAAGCCATCTGCAGCCCATTCTACCAGAAATTGGGGTTTGGCTAAAGGAGTCAATTTCAAGATTGTCTCAGTTCCTAATCTTTTCATGGTTAAAGAAAAGACATAGAGAATCCAGTTCAAACGTGTTTACAACCTATTGAGACATGGCAACATGCCAAAAGTCCCAAAACCTTCAATGGATTCGCTAGATGAAATGGCTCATAACTTCTCACATTCTACCATTAACTTTACTAAAGAGCCCACATGTTAGAAAGCAAACCCCACTTCTACCTAGGGAATTCATATGTTATCAATATAGTACAGTATTGGTATTATTAGTAACAGGTATGCCTACAGAATTTTAGTAACTATTATGAAAAGCCAATATACCAGCTAGAAAACTTCTATATCCATGTATTGAAAACAACTGCTCTAGATTTTTAGAAACAGCACAATCTACAGTGAGGATATATGTTTCACTCATATACACATGGACCATGATGCTTCATGTGGGGAACAAACTGTTACTGAAACACAAGAGACAAATTTCAAGATTACTATATGCCATAACACTCCATTCAAAGAGGAATTCCATCTCTGGCCTTGAAAAGATGAGAACTTTATTAAAACTATGAAAATAATATAAATACTATAATCTTAACCAAAATGAAGTATTTCAAAAGTTAAAGTTTTGTGCAAAAAGCAGAATCAGACCTATAAACAGAGAGAAGGGACGTGGGAGAGATGGGCAAAATGAGTAAGAGGAATGGGAGATACAGGCTTCCAGTTTTGGAACGAGTAAGTCACAGTCATAACAATAGACACAGCACAGGGCACCTGGGTAGCTCCGTTGGTTAAGCAACTGCCTTCAGCTCAGGTCATGATCTCAGGGTCCTGGGATCAAGCCCCGCATCAGGCTCCCTGCTCAGTGGGGAGCCTGCAGCAAAGGAACCTGCTTCTCCCTCTCCCTCTGCCCTCCTCCCTGCTTGTGCTCTCTCTCTCTGTCTTAAATGAATAAATAAAATCTTAGTAAAAGAAAAAACTAAAAGAAAAAAAAAAGACACAGCATAGGGAATATAGTCAATGATACGGTAAAAGCGTTAGCATTGTATGATGACAATTGGTAGCTACCGGTGTGGTGAGTACAAGCATAACACAGAGAAGCTGAGTCACTATGTTGTGCATCTGAAACTAATGTAACATTGTGTGTCAACTATACTCAAATTAAAAAAAATTTCTTTTAAGCTGAAGTTTTGTGACAAGTGAATGTCTTGTTGCCCAAAACAAGATAACATAATTAAACAGGTTCATCTGGAAAAAAGAATTATGTGTTCTCAAATAGAACAGATTTTTAACTGGCTAATATTAAAAAAACCAAGGTGGAACCTTCCCCCATACTATCTTCATCATTTCTGTCTATATAAAACAGTCATTCTACTTATTAACCTTTGGTGGCACAGGAAACAAGTTAAGAGACAATACAGCAATAATAGAAAACTCAGTTTATTTTAATCATTATCTCAAAATAGTTTAATGTGGGTTTTATAAATAAAGGTACATACTTTTAAACAATCACAAATAGGGATAATGGGAACTGTAGACATATTACATATTATGACTGTTCTGGCATCTATGTTTCTTTGATTAGCTACAAAAAGATTAAAAGGCTACTTGGTCATAGAACACCATACCCTTTAAATTACATTTGATCTTACAGTACTGAAATTTAAAATCCAAGCTTTACATGACTATCCATTTCATAGAAAAAAGACTGCAAATCTTCTGTATTTTTCATATTAGCTAGCATTATGTTAAAAAAATTAGTTATTTCATACCTTTACAAAATCTAAGTAGTCGGTGTTGGTCCTTTCCCCACCAAGTCTAACGGGGATTAGAATAATAACGGCTTTGTCATCTGTATTATCAGAGGCCATGGAAGTGCACTGTTTATCAATTACATCAGAACTGTAAACTGAGAAAAATATAATAAATATGTATTAAATTTTATAAAAATGATTTTCAGAAACATTTTTACTCTCATCCCTCCTCCCCATTGGCCAGTCATCTGATCTCTGATATCACTATCAAGGTCTCAATGAGTCAAAAAATGTCTACCTCACTTATACATTCTTCAGATACTTAATTGAGTAGCTACTATATGGTACCAAGGACTTCACCAGTGAGCAATATAGAGGAAAAACCCTGTCTGCATAGATCATATACTCTAATATAAGGAAATAGATAGTAAATTAGTAAAATGTAAGGTATGTCAGATGGTTTGGGGCCCCTGGGTGGCTCAGCTGGCTAAGCGTCTGCCTTCAGCTCAGGTCATGATCCCATCAGGCCCCATCAGGCTCCCTGCTCACTGGGCAGTCTGCTTCTCCCTCTCCCTCTGCAACCCCCTCCCACTTATGCACACTCTCTCTATCTCAAATAAATAAACACAATCTTAAAAAAAAAAAAAAAAGATACGTCAGATGGTAATGAGTGCTTTGAAGAAAAACACAGGGAGAAAGATGGATAGGAAATGCAGGTGTGGGGGGTGGGAGTTAAAATAAGGTGGGGAGGAGGGCCTTATGAGAAACCTAACAGTTAAATCAAGACAAAGTAAGAAATCAAGAATGCCAGAACTTGGGGGAAGAGCATTCCAGGTATAAAGATCAATCAATGCAAATGCCTGAAGGCAGAAGCATAACCACCACATTCCAGGTACAAGAGGCCTGTGTCTCTGGAGGGAAGTTAGCAAGGGGTAAAATAACAGGAAATAAGGTTAGGAGATAAAGTAAAACACTGGGGGGGGGGATGAAGACAGATTGTGTGAACTCATTTTCTTTTCTTTTTTTTTTAAGATTTTATTTATTTATTTGACAGAGGGCAGAGCAAGAGCGAGAGAGCACGAGTGAGGGTGAGTGGCAGAGGGAGAGAGGCAAGCAGATTTACCACTGAGCTGGGAGCCCAATGTGAGGCTCAGTCCCAGGACTCTGGGATCATGACCTGAGCCAAAGGTAGACATTTAACCGACTGAGCCCCCATGTGTCCCAAAATGGGTGAACTCTTTCCAATTTTAGTGTATGTGCTGCCAAAGCAAGCAAGAGACTGGGTGAGCTCTTAAAGGCCATTGTAAAGACTGCAGTTTCTACTTTGAGTGACATAGCATGCCACTGAAGAGTTTAGAAAAGGAATGTCCTAATATGACTTACACTTTACTTGTGTTTCCTGTGTTGATAATAGACTGTAGGGACAAGGGCTGAAGCATATAGAACAGCTAGAAAATAGGGTGCCTGGGTGGCTCAGTAAGTTAAGCATCCAACTCTTGATTTTAGCTCAGGTCATGCTCTCAGGGTCCTGAGATCAGGCCCTGTGTCAAGTTCCACAGACAGTGGGAAGTCTGCTTGAGATTCTCTCTCTGCCTCTCCCTCTGTCCCTCCCCCGTCATGCTCACATGCTCTCTCTCAAAGAAATGAATCTAGAAAGCAAGGAAGGAAAGAGAAGGGAAGGGGAAAGGAAGGGAAGGAGGGATGAAGGGAGGGAGGCAGGGAGGAAAAGAAAAGGAAGAAGGAGGGAGGAAGAGAAAGGAAGAAAGAACAACAGAAAAAAGAGATGGAGGAAGGGAGGGAGGGAGAGAGAAAGGAAGGAAGGAATTGCAGTAGTCTATCATGAGATGATAGTGGCTCAAACAAGGGCAGTAATTGTGAAGGTAGGGAACAGTCATGGGTTGGTCATTTGGAGCTGGTTAAAAGTGATCAGTAAATTAAAGAACTCCTTAATATGTGAAAGGCAAGATGGGAGAAGGAAAAAAAGGGAGTCAGAGATGATTTGAATGGTTTTGGTACAAGTAAACAGAGTAAGAGACATACCATTTACAAAAGCATACTATAGACAACCATAGGAGGGGCACAAAGAGGAGAATCAGGAATTCAGTTTTAGACATGCTAAGTCTCAAATATCTATTAAACATGCAAGCAGAGAGGATGAGTAGGCAGTGATGGATATAAAAGCCTGGATTTGGTGAAAGGTCCTATAAATGTGGGAGTTGACAGCACACAGATGGTTCTGCAAAGCCATGAGACCAGGTGAATTCAAATCTGTGTACAGGAGAAAAGGTCTAAAGGCTGAGTGCAATTTTAGAGATCACCAAGATAAGGAAAACCAGCAAAGAAGACTGGGAAGGAGTAGACAAGATAGAAGGAAAACCTGAAAAGCAGCATTCTAAAAACCAAGTAAACAAAACATTACAAGGAGGAAAAAGTGGTCGACTGTGTCAAAGGCTGCTGGTAAATTATGTAATGTGAGGACTGAGAAGTGACCCCTGGATTTTTAGCAAGATTAAATTATTGTAAGAGCAGTCTGGGTAGAGTGATGGGTGTTAACAGCCTAAGTAGAATACTTCAAGAGAAAATGGGGGGATTTTGTAGAACCATATACAGACAAAACTTTATTTTGTTTTGTTTAACAACTACAAAACAGCTTTCTTCAAACTCCCTGTTTGAAGAAAACCAAACTCTTCTGCTCTTGAAGTTAGCTGATTAACAAATTCTGCTACTTGTGCCCAACTTCTTCCCTTTAAATTTCAAATTTAGGTTAAGAGCTACCAAATTCTTCTGTTCAGCAGTTTCCCTATCTCCCATAGTCAATCTAAACCAAAGGTACAAAAATGCAACAAGAGTTTTTTTCATGTCTCAATTCTATCATCTTACTTTTTCCAAACTACTCAGTAATGACTTCTAATTATAAACCTTTAAGTTCTCTCATTTTTCTGAGGCAGCACACACATGACCATCCCTATCTCTGACTCTTCTGAACTAATATATATACTTTAATCAAATGAGCTTCACCTGCAGAGGACAGACTGCTGGTTTCCAGAGGCAGCGGGTGGGGAAGAAGGTGAAGCGGGTAAAGGGAGTCAAAAGGTACAAACTTCCAGCTACAAAATAAATAAGTCAGGAGAATGTAATGTAGAGCATGGGGACTACAGTTCATAATACCTTGTTATATTTGGAAGTTGCTAAGAGGGGCACATGGGTGGCTTAGTTGGTTGGGCATCTGCCTTCGGCTCAAGTCTCAGGTGGTGATCCTGGGGTCCTGGGATCAAGCCCTATATCCAGCTCCCTGCTCAGTATGGAGTCTGCTTGTCCTTGTCCCATGCCTTTTCTCACTGCCTTCCCTCCGTTTGTGTGCTCCCTCTCTCTCTCTCAAATAAATAAAATATATTTTTTTAAGTTGCTAAGAGAGTAGATCTTAAAAGTCTTTATCACAAGAAAAAGATTTTTGTGACTACATATGGTGACAGATGTTAATCAGACTTACTGTGTGATCATTTTACAATATATACAAATAATGAGTCATTATATTATAGAGCTGAAACTATTATGTTATATGTCAATTATATCTAAATTAAAAAGTATAACCAAATAATAGATAATAAACATTAGAATTATATATATTCCTCACCTGTACAGTCTTGTGCAACATAAATAGTTATTCCTTGTAAATCAGGGTGTCTTGCTTCTTCAACTGCTTTTCTAAAAAACAACACATATCATCCTTTAAAAGCCTAACATTTTCAGTTAATAGTTAAAGGTTTAATTTAAGGGGAAAGAGCCATCATCTTTTTTTTTTTTTTAACTTTCTTATTTAACCTATAGTGTCTGCTCTCAAAACTATTATCTGAATGACATCTAAATCAAGTCAATCCTTACACTAAATTACTCAAAGAACATTAAAATATAAGTTACAGGGACACCTCAGTTAAGACTTGGACTCAGTTTCAACTCAGGTCATGATCTTAGGGTCATGAGATCAAGCCCCAAATGCACTCATGCTCAGTGGGGAGTCTGCTGGAGATTCTTTTTCTCTCTCTCTCTCAAATAAATACATAAATCTTTTAAAATAAATAGATAAATCGGGGCGCCTGGGTGGCTCAGTGGGTTAAGCTGCTGCCTTCGGCTCAGGTCATGATCTCAGGGGCCTGGGATCGAGTTCCGTATCGGGCTCTCTGCTCACCAGGGAGCCTGCTTCCTCCTCTCTCTCTCTGCCTGCCTCTCTGCCTACTTGTGATCTCTCTCTGTCAAATAAATAAATAAAATCTTTTAAAAAAAATTAAAAAAACAAATAAAATAAAATAAATAGATAAATAAATGCAAGCATGACTATTTTTCCCTTCACTCAAAAACCTAAGTAACCTGAACAAATGAATTTCCTGATTTTGAGTCTTAGAATTCTATAAGTAAAATTGCAAGCTGAAAAATATTTGAGTGAGTATTATGTTCTCAATGGCACACATGATTTGAAAAAAGCCACAATAATATCTGTAAAAGGAAATTAGACAAATTGGAAAAAATATAAATATTTTTATTTAACTGTATCTTTATAATTCTTTAATTTCACATGACTTATTATTTATGTTTGCATGTGTTAATTTAGAAGAGGGACTGGCAAACTATGGGCCATAGGCCAAATACAACCTGTGGCCTGCTTTTGTACAACCTGTAAGCTAAGAATGGTTTTTACAGTTTTGAAGGGTTATAAAACAAAAAAAGAAAAGAAAAGTAGGCAACAGAGCCCTTTATAGCCTACAAAGCCTAAAATATTTACCATGAGGCCTTTTACAGAAAAAGTGTTCTGATCCCTGGTGTCAGAACATAGTATCTTGGAGAATAGAAACTAGGCTTTTATAATTACATCTTTATAAATATCATACCAAGCAGGACTTGATATTATTATTAACAATCCATTTAATAACATTAGGCAAATACATTTCCATTTGTAAGCATCTGGCCTATAAAATATAAAAGCCTGTTAATATGCAAAAAAATGTAATAATTTCTAATTTATATATGATTTTAGATGGAGTAAACTTACTATAACATACTATATCTGGATGATATATTAATGATTCCATTTACAACAATGGAACACACAACAAATAAGACAATTTTTTTTTAAATCAAGCAATATCCAAACAAATGGCACATAAAAGGCTGAGGAACAGTGAAATTTGACTTTTGACTTTTTTCTAACTACTCTGAATGTCACAGACCCTTTACTTTTACTATGATATAATTATAATATTAATAGTCCCATACATTTACAATTCACAAGAATTTGATGTGTGCAAAGAAATGCTGAAAACATCATTTTAGCTCTTGACATTTCATTACACTATCAGTACATTACAGCCCCCAGGTTACACTATTAAAAAAAAAAAAAAAACTATAATGTTATGTATGTTCCAAGGTTGAAAGAGTTGTTAGTTTTTAGAACATTCCAATAAGGTGGTCTAATGAAAAGCTGGTTAGACACAAACCCTGGATATCTATACCAATGAACAAAAGAAAAATTTGTCATAGATAAATTAAATGCAACTAGAGTTGCAAGGTCTTGTTTTTTCCTTATTAGCAAATGAAAGCTTCCTTGTGAATATTCTCAAGCAGTAAGACTTTAGAACTGCCAATTTTATATATGCACTGCAAAAATCAGTATCTCTAAGCCTAAGGACCTCTGTCGTAAGATGAAAGATTTCAATACAATTTTACCTTAAAATATGAGCAACCACAGCTGGTCCATACCAATCTCCGGCTTTTTTCCCAGACTTCTTTCCATATTCTATTAGTTGATGTAAACCAAAGAGAGCCAAAGGGGAATCACCAAACCAAGAGATGATTTTCCTGTGATAAATTTCATTTCGCATTTCATGATCATCAGAATATCTTCTGATTTCTTCCTTCTGAGAAACTGTTGGGGTTTTGAGTTCTCCTTCCCCTGAAAGTGATGCTTCAAATGATGCAGTAAATTTTTTTACAGTGTTGGAAGTCCATGATTCAGAGTCTGAATTTTCAATGTTCAAAGCATCAGGCCACGTCCAAGCTATAGTAGTTCCAAAGCAAGGTGTTCAGATCTTTTAAATAGATTTTAACAATTCTACTAAAGTAAGTAGATAGCATTTAAAGTGATACAGGTTACTAAACTAAAACAGTAAACTCAGAAGTAGGCAAATTTATAGAGAAAGAAAGTAGATTGTTTGCATATGGCAAGCAGGGTATTGGGAGTGACTGTCATAGGATAGGAGGTTTCTTTTGGGGATGATGAAAATGTCCTAAAATTCGGTAATGGTGATGGTTGCAGAACCCTGGAAGCATACCAAAAACCACTGAATTGTTCACTTTAACTGAGTGACTTTATGTTATATAAATTATATCTCAATAAAGCTTTGTGATATGTTAAACAAAAGTATTGAGATTAATTTTTTAAAAAATAGTAAACTCAGGTACAAATAAACAACTCCAGAAAATGCTTTTCTTTTTCTTTTCTTTTCTTTTCTTTTCTTTGACAGTGCTGAAATGGAATGAGGACATCTGTACTCCCTTACCAGTATTGTTTATAAGATATCCAGTCTTGACTACCCAAAGGCACAATAAACATAATCACTAACATGAATGAGAGAATAACTTCAGAAAGAGGATTTTGATTATATGTTAAAATATAAGTCTAACCATAGAAGTTTTAAATTTCTTTTCTTTTTTTCTCAAACAATCCTTTCAAAATAATCATTGTTTAGAGAGTAATATCAATTTTCTAGTAAATGAGAAGTTGATAAACAGAAGTCATTAAAGATCAAAGATCCCCCCCCCAAACCAACTATATTCACTACTTCACAGTTTTTATGATAAGACAGTTTCAAGCACACATGTAACTTTAGGTTAAAAAAATGAGTCACAGACTCAGAGAACTAATTAGGACTGTGAAAAATATCCCAATTCTTGCCAATGACTGCACAAGACTACAAATAAATCCTCTCAGAGAAAGTTTAAAAATTCTTTTTCTTTGTATTATCCATACCACTCTTTAATAAACATTCTCTCTAAATAATCTCATCAATAATCCCTACAGAAAGGTTACCAAATATTTGCCATGCAATGCAGGGAAATTATTTAACACTTTAAAAATATGATAATACTTAGTAATAACCATATATGATAGGCTAAAATACCAAACCAAAATCTTCCTACAAATGTACAAATTATAAAAAAATGGACTAACAGAAATGGTAAGAAAGGTTTTTGTTTTTTTTTTAAATAGATATATGTAAGAAGTATCAATGATATTTTTGAGAGTCTAAAAGATGAAACATGATAATCTTAAGATGAAGCATGATAACCTTATTAAGAATATGCATAATCAAGTTAACCGATTATAATCATATTTGTAAAGATAAAAACATTTTAAAGCATTATTGATATGTAGAGAGAAAATAAAGAAATGGCTTAAATTTCTTAAGATTTAAATAATATACAAATAACAACTACCTGCTCAAAGTCACTGCTATTGACCTGCTCAAGATTTACTGAACTGGAGATAATCCAGATAATTCAATCAAAAAAAACTAAATAACAACAAAAAAAAACCAAAGGCTACTAAAAACTCATACATGTAAGTAATACACACCCTAGTTCAATAAAGATAGAATATGCTAGATTAGTTACAACCTTTAGAAGACATAAGGAAGTCAAGAAATTAACTATACAAAATTTTACACAGTTTATAAGCTGGACCTCAAATTAAAAAAAACAAACAGGTGAGCCTGGGTGGCTCAGTCGGTTAAGCCTCTGACTCTTGATTTTGGCTCAGGTCATGATCTCAGGGTTCTGAGACTGAGCCCCACGTCAGGCTTTGTGCTGGGCATGGAACCTGCATAAGATTCTCTCTCTCCTTCTTCCTCTGTCCCTGGCTCTCCAAAACAAAAATTCCGTACAAAAACAGAGATTTTATTTACCTCTACCAAGAAAGTGTAGTATGAGTCCTTGAGCCAATAGCATCTGGCCAGTTCTTAATGTACAGCCCCAACCACAGTCTGTTGTCAAAGCCGAGCCTTCTATTTGAGGAAATTCTTCCCTATAGGTCAACCATATTCTTGAAATGAAATCTTTACGAAATTCTTCTACATTTCCCGCAATTACATGATCTTCTATTGTACATCCTGATCTTGCAGGTAACAGTTTATTCTCATCTACAAAATAAAAATATAAACTATAATCTAAATATACGCAAAGAAATGTCAATAATGGTATTATGTCCCCATTACTGCCCATTAGATATGGACTATATTATAGTTTTTCTAATAGATTTTTTTTCAATTTAAATGAAGATAAATGTTATTCTGCCTAATCAGGCTATTATGAAAATCAAATGCGAATGGATGCTGAAATGTTTTGTACACTCTTGAACTAGCTAATAAAAGGTATCATCAGTAACACTGTTAATAATAATATCCTATATTCCAAATATAATCAACTCTTTTATGAGGGGATAATATAAAAATACCTTTTGTTTTTGCCTCATTTGGCTGAGGATATACATATTAGTGCTCTCTAAAATGAGATTTGCAAATAAAATATCATGATTTGTCAATATGTAAGACTGAATGTGATCACATAAACTTGTTCTTAAAATCAAATAAAAGGTGCACATTGTATTTATTGTCATGAATATTTATACTCAAATTATATAATCAAAACTAAGAAGCTGAAGAGTAAGAATATGAAATTCCTAACTATATAGTTATCCTTTCATGTTGAAATATAGTTTTTTAAAAACTGCTCTGACCCACATATATCATTTTAAAAAGCTTTTTCAAATTGATTACCTATAATACAATTTCTGTGTGAAAACTGTGGTCACTGTTTGCCCAATAATTTACAAAATACTGAGGCTCAAATGAACTAACATTCCTTGATTACTCTCTCAAAACGAAAAAGAGAGAATATCTTAGTCACCTTTACAACCTCAGCATGCAGCACAGTGTCTTAAACAAGTAGATCCTAATAAATGTTGCTTGGTTTAGGTGGGTGGACAGGTGGATAGATAAATCTGCCTACAACTCTCAATTCCAAGGAGTTCAATTTCCAATGCCCTTCTGCAGGATGTTAAAACAGTTTTATCATGCTTTTATTCTTTATTTTTGCTGCACCTATCCTCCTTCAAGTTCATTCTGAAAAAAAATCACAGTCACCTGAACTTCATAATATTCAGCTTAATGAAGGTAACTTGTGGCATACAGATTCAATGACAATAAAAAGAATGACTACCAAACCCCCATGATCAATGAATTTCTCTCACTATTTGAAGTTAATTACAAATAGAAATGCCTAGAAATTTAACAAGGCCCTACAAATATGTCAAATATTTCTACTTTAGAGACATTTAAATTTGTTTGAAATCTGATACAACAGTACATAACTCTCACACCCTTATCCTGTGGCTTGCCTAATCTCCTACCTTGATGAAGTGATTAATTCTTTATCCTTTTAAGATCTAGTCTTTAGGGCACCTGGGTAGCTCAGTCAGTTAAGTGGCTGCCTTCGGCTTAGGTCATGATCCCAGGGTCCTGGATCAAGTCCCATATTGGGCTCCCTATTCAGCGGGGAGTATGCTCCTCCCTCTGCCTTTGCTGCTCCTCCCGCTTGTACTCTCTCTCTCTCTTTCTGTGTCAAATAAACAAATAAAATCTTTAAAAAAAAAAAGATCTAGTCTCTAAATTTACTCTAAACATTTACTCTAAATTTAAAATTTACAGGGCGCCCAGGTGGCTCAGTCAGTTAAGCCTTTGACTCTTGATTTTGGCTTATGTAATGTTCTTAGGGTCAGAAGAGGAACCCTAATAGGGCTCCATGCTGGGCGTGGAACCTGCTTAGGATTCTCCCTCTCTCTGCCCCTACCCCTCTCTGCCCCCGAAAAAAATTTACTCTAAATATTATTGGAAAATTGCCAATACTAAATGAACTTCATTGTCCTGTTGACTTTCCACTATAGTAATACTGCCCCTACTATTCCATTCTTTTACTGGCTTTTCTTTTCACAATCTTAATTAATCTATAATATTTATCTACATTTGCCTCCTTTCCAAATTTCAAGTACACTAGAGGAGAAGGAATGCTTTCTTCTGCACCCCTAAAGCTCCAGGACTTTGCAGAGAGTTCATTCAGTTCATAATGGATGCAATAAACATTTGTCAGGTGAATGTAAGATAAGTGGAACCAAAGGAAGAGGGGTTTTTAAACTTTAGTTTTGCTTTTGTTTTTTATGATGGGAGAGATGTGAGAGCTGAGCTCTACAAAGCATGGGAAGTCTCAAAGAACCACAACAAAGTGAAATGAAAGCTGATAAAGGAAACAGAAGAGAACTGCTATTATCATTGAGGGTTCAATCAAGGCTGACTATCACAATTAAACAAGTTAATATGAGAAATAATTATAAGTAAGCAAAATGTAAAATGAACTCTCAAAGACTACAGCTCTTGTAATTATCAAAGTATAGGATAAAATAAGTATGCATATGTTTAAAAAATAGAAGAGTATTGAAAAACAAATAACTAAAACCAGACTATTAAAACTGATCAGGCACATAGGAAAGAAAATCAAATGGAACTGCTAGAAATGAAAAATATAATAACTAAAAATAGAAATTTGGTGTAAGATTAAACAGAAAATTACATACCACTCAGGAGATAATTAAGAAACCAGAATTAAGAGCTAAAAAATTGCTCAGAATACAGCACAGAGAGACAAAGTAATAGAATATGTAAAAAAATAAAATAAAATAAAACAAAGAATTTCAGAGACACGAAAAAATCTAACAAAGATTTATCAGAGATGCTGGAGAGAATAGGAAGAATGGGGAATAGCTATAAATTAAAAGTGCTGAAAATATCTCAGATTTTAAGAAAGACATGAATTCTAAGTAGAGTAAAAGAAAGTTCAAATGAAAGACAAAAAAAAAAAAAAATTATCTTGAAAACAACCAGAGAGAGGGTGCCTGGGTGGCTCAGTAGGTTAAAGCCTCTGCCTTCGGCTCAGGTCATGATTTCAGGGTCCTGGGATCAAGTCCCGCATTGGGCTCTCTGCTCGGCAGGGAGCCTGCTTCCTCCTCTCTCTCTGCCTGCCTCTCTGCCTACTTGTGATCTCTGTCTGTCAAATAAATAAATAAAATCTTTAAAAAAACAACAACAACAACCAGAGAGAACAAAGAAATGACAGCTTCAAAATACTGGAGAGAACATGTTCTTGTCCTGAGGTAACCAAGAATTTATTAAACAGAACACAATAGCAATAACTATGTAAGGAGGTAAAATAGTTAACCAGACTGTATTAAAATTAAGAGCTACTGTTCTTTGAAAGATAACATTAAGTGAGTGAAAAAGAAACCAATAGATTAAAAGAAGACATTTCCTACAAATATTTTCAAAAAAGGATTCACATCTAGAATACATAAAGAAAACTTAGGAATGAATCAATAAGTAAAAGAGAATCTAATAGAAGACATATCCAAACGGAAAAATGTTTATGAAAATATGCTCATTCCATTAGTTATCAGAGAAATGAAAATTAAAATCAAAATGTAGCTCTAATTAAAAAGGAAAATATCAAGTAATGGTGACAAAGAGAAAGTAGAATTCTTACAATATAATTAACATACAGTATTATGTCATATCAAATTAAAGCTAAATAAAGTAATATTGTGTTTTTTGTGTTGAGTTCAGTTTTGTTATACTCCTTAAAAGTATATACACAAGGTTTTTATCTTCTCTATGTATGAATAATTCATAATTCAAAATTCTAAAGATTTAATATAAAGTTATTAAAATAATAACTCGATATTTGTAATAAAGAAATAATACAAAGAAAAAGTCTTTCTTCCACTGGATTCTGTCGTTTTGGTTATATATCCTAGCTTGGTGCTGAAACAGACACTTGATACTTTAAGGAGTGGTAGGTGAAGATAAGGCCACCATGCCGAGATTGGCAGAGTAGGAAGATAAACAGAATATGAGTCCTTGATGTCACAGAGGCCCTGAATTAACCAACCTAAAGCCGTCCCTACATGGGACTTCTGCTTGTGTATGTTAATACATCCCCTTATTTTTTAAACTATTTTGAAATACATCCATTAGCAACTTTTCTAATTTGGTCTCCTGTAGTTTTATAGCAGCCTGTACTTCTGCTTCATCACAAATATAATGGTATTGATGACTTTTTTTACTTATTTGTTTAATGTCTTATCTGCTGGACAATAAGTTCCTTGACAGTAAGGACTGTGCCTATCATACTTTCAACATCAACTCCTCACCTGGCACATTATAAGACTCTCAATAAATATTTGTGGAATAAATAAATAACGTTATTAATCAAACCTCCTACTACTGAATACTTAAGTTGTTTCCAACTTTTTATTTCAATAAAGCTACAATAAACATCCTTGTACGTGTGTTCTCCACACATATGGGGAACTTCACTACGGTAAATACTTAAAGGTCAAATTTCTGGGTTCTAAGTTGTATATATTTTCAATTTTTCTAAGCACTCTCAAATTTCTCATGAAGAGGTTGTACCAATTTATGCTCTGATCACCCGTGCTTGCATTTCTATTTCTTCATATCCTTGTTAACATTTGATATCATGAAACCTTTCAATTTTTGCAAATCCGATGACTAAGAAATAGTCATCTCATTTTAATTTTTAGCACTTTTCCATATTTGGCCGTTCAGATTTCTACTTAAAAAGCACCTGGCCTGTTGATTTTCTTGGCTCACTTTTTTCTTGGATTGTTTATATGTTTTATATTAAATTTGTAGTTCATTATTATTTTGGAAACTAACCTTTTGTTTAAGATGTAGATGGAGAGAGAGAAAGATCATCATGTAATACACATAGAGATAAGACACCTACACACATGAAAAGAGAATGAAAGAGTATGTGTAAATATCTTCTCTATCTTGCTTGCTATGAAATTTTGTTTATGGTGTCTTCTGTCATATAGATATTTTAAATTTGTATTTGGTCAAATTGATCAATATTTTCTTGTATAGGCGATAATGTTATTTTTTTTAAAGATTTTATTTATTTATTTGACAGAGATCACAAGTAGGCAGAGAGAGAGGAAGGGAAGCAGGCTCCCCACTGAGCAGAAAACCCGATATGGGGCTGGATCCCAGGACCCTGAGATCATGACCTGAGCTGAAGGCAGAGGCTTAACCCACTGAGCCATCCAGGTGCCCCGAAGGCAGAGGCTTTAACCCACTGAGCCACCCAGGCGCCCCTATAATGTTATGTTTTATATAAGAAGTTCTTCGCTGAAGCGCCTGGGTGGCTCAGTCAGTTATGCATCTGACCTTGGCTCAGGTCATGATCTCAGGGTCGTGGGATGGAGCCTGGTGTCAGGCTCCCCACTCAGGGAATATGCAGGTCTCTCTCACTATGCCCCACCCCTGCTCATGATCCCTCGGTCTCTCTCTTTCTCTCAAATAAATGAATAAAATCTTTTAAAAAAAAATTCTTCTCTCCCAAATATCATACCTATGCTGAGTAAATGCAGGCTAGGTGCTGTTACTTTTCTATCTTTACCACTCCAGTGAAACTGCTCTCTCAAAAGTCATCAGCAATTAAATACAACTTAAAAATTATTAAGAAGGTACATTTTATGTGTATTTTGCTACAATAAAAAAAGTATAAGTAAGCAAAAAGAAATATGCCAAAAGTAGATTAATCTGGAAATAAAACAATGAAAACAGTTACACAATGAATTTCTAGAAAGATTTTTAAATGGATTACAAATTTAGCACTTACCTTCATATTTAAAATGGTAACATTTTCCAAGCAATAATACAGGGGAATTTCTACTAAAATATGTTTTTGTTTTCAACACCCAACCTAAACAAGAAAAGAGAAAAGTTGTTTTGCAATTAAAGGATTTCAGACTAAGAGTCTAGCAGCATTTCCTTTTTCTTAATTTGAAATTGTTAATTTTCAACTATGGACACACATTTTTTTGCATGAATAGCAAAATATATGGACAATGAACTGAAAATACAGGCCACTTATGTGACATTCAAATACAGTCAAGTATTTTAAACATATTCTATCCACAAAAAGGACATAGAAAAAAAAGAATTTAATTTTAATTTCTTTTCAAACAGGTCACAATGTTACCACACAATGGTATAAAACTTAAAAGTACAAATTCTACTCCAGTTTCTCTGACATCAATCTCTTTTCCCAAATGCAACAAATATTACCAATTTCTTATATTTCCTTCCATCTTAGATAATTAAAATATTTAAAGAAATTGAGTATTCCAATGGAGTGATTTAAGGACAAGGTAACAAAATACAAAATACACTAGTGCTTTTGATAAATGTGTATTGAAGTTTCCTGGAAAAATGTTTTAACCCCATCATGTCAGCCACCTGAGGATCTCTGAAATACTGAATAAAGCTTTCAGATATCATTCCAATTTTCTTCCAACTAAACTGTATGTGTCTAAAAGGTAGTATCCTCTTGGGTTGTTTTTTTTCCCATGACCCTGAAAGCATGACCTGAGCTGAAACCAAGAGTCTGTTGCTCAACCAACTGAGCCATCCAGGTGCCCCTCTTGGTTTTTTTGTGGTACCATTAGTAGTTCTCGATTTCCTGAAAAAAAGCCTGTCCATTACATTCCTAAATATTCCCAAGTATATGAAATTCCTGACTGCTAATGGTAGCCTTAAGAGCCGCTTCTGAAATGCAAGAGCATATAAACAGAAAGAATCTGAAATTGGGAGTCAACAGACTTAGGTCTGCTTTTTTTTTTTCTTTCTTTCTTTTTTTGGCCAGCAAAGCAAAGTTTATTGAGCGATAGTAAAAATTTACTGAATAGAAAAGGCTCCTGACGGGTGCCTGGGAGGCTCAGTGGGTTAAGCCTCTACCTTTGGCTCAGGTCATGATCTCAGGGTCCTGGATCAAGTCCCACATCAGGCCCTCTGCTCAGCAGGGAGCCTGCTTCCTCCTCTCTCTCTCTCTGCCTCCCTCTCTACTTGTGATCTCTCTGTCAAATAAAAAATCTTAAAAAAAAAAAAAAAAAAAAAAAAAAAGCTCCTGAAGAGGGAGGAGACCCAAGAGGGTTGCCTGACAGGTCTACTCTTAGGTAGACTATCTGCCATTTATATTGAAGAACTGATAGAAAATTTAAAATCAGTAAGTCTCATGAAAGTACTCCCCAAAGTGCTGTAAAACAAATAAATACAAAAAAACAAATAAAAATATGTATTCACAATAAAGATGATGCAAGTATTTTCATTTGCTGGAGAAAAGAATGGAAAATCAAACCCAGGAATCGGGTTTTCCTGCAGCCTGGATTACTGCAGTACTCTCCAGAATGATTTCTGTGCCATCAGTCTTTCTTCACTCTAGCATATGTCACACGTCACTGCCGTATTAATCTCCCTGTGGCTCAGTTTTGATTAGGTAACTCTTCAGCCCAAAAACCATCCTCAGTGACTCATTACTTAACAGATTTATTATGAACTTCTTCTCAGTAATACTAAAGAGTTTCCAAAATATGCTACAAATTACCTTTACAGCCATCTTTACCACTACTTTCACTTATACTCAAAGTGGGGCTTGCTATGTGGGTCATACTACCATGACAAAAACGTCCTCCTCAATATCAGCCTATCTAAATCCTACTTCTTCTGGCTCATGGATGCACTTGTAAGCCAATTTTTCCTTTTCACACTTGGCTTTGATGTTCTTCTCTGAACTCTAATGGGAAATTAGTATTCACTGGCCACTTACTGTATACCAGGAACTAGACCAGGTACTTTACAAACATTATGTCTTTGAAATATTATTAGTACTGTACTGAAATAATTCTAATCCCCAAAATACTAATAACTCCCTGCCCTCCAACAGCATTTCTAAGGAAAATTTGAAGAACTTCACAAAAACCTCAAATAAAAGGAAATAATCTTTAAGGAGGAACTTCTATGCTTTAACCTCTGCCTACCCCTCTTGAAAGTTACCAGTCCTTCCTCAAGAAAACAGAAGTTGCGAATCTAGTTTCAGGCACTGCAAGGATCCACATTTTACATGAGCACAGATTTACAGTGCTTTAAAGCTCAACCATCATTCATATGGTACATACTCTTGCTTTTGTATTTCCTGTGCAAATCCTGGCAGGACCTAATCCTCATAATAGACTGACTTCCTTTAATACTCCATGATGCTAGGTACATAAAGATGACTCAGGACTTCTGATAAGGCCCAGCCATTTTCCTCTGTTTTTCCACAAGCATGTCAGAGCTGAATTAAACCAATATGCCAAGTAACTGGTTTAAGTTCTTCTTTTTTTTTGATTATTTAGTTTTAGCTGACCAATTTTCATTTCCTCTTTTTAAAAGCATTGTAAGCAATGTAACACAATCTCTAACCTAGCTTGTTGATGTTGAACCAGGACTCTCTGGCACACAGAGATGGTAAATGAAAGATGTAAAATTCATAGAAGAACAGGATAACAGAGCCCAGAGCATAGGAAAGAGCCATGAGTAAGAAGTATGATTATGAATAAGTTCTTACACATACTGAAAAATATATATTCATCAGAATTCTCCATACTCGAGTATATATTTTTATTTTATTCTTCAATTTCCCCTACTTTTTACTTCTAAATCTCAATTTATAGCAGCAGAGAGGTGGGACAGAGACATCCTAAATGTCATTATGATTTCTAAATAAAAACTAATTAAATAAAACTAAATAAATTAAGAAAGTAAGTGAATTTGGCCAAAAAGCCATTAAACAAGTTGACACAAGGTGGTTACTGTCTATGAGGGGTGAGCATTGACCAGTAGGAAGTATGAAGAAATTTTCTGGGGTGAAGGAAATTTATATATATTGATTAAATTGTTAGTTTCATAGATATAAACATGTATCATACTCTGCAAATTGTATACTTATGATATGTTCATCTCACTTTGTTACTTTTCTCTTAATTACAAAAAGAAATCAAGAGATAAACTAGAACAGTGTTTCAGTTATTTGTTCCTATTTAACAAACCACTCCAAACTTAATAATTTGAAACAACTTTTTTTCTTATATCACATAGTTCTGAGGGTTGATTTGGGCTCAATCTCCCACTGGTCATGCTTGGAGTCTCTAATGTCATAAAAATCAGATGGAGAGGCTCAACTGAGACATTGCATTGGCTAATGCTTTCTCTCTAATACAGTCTCAGGGCCTTTCTTCTTCGTGTGGCCTTTCCATGCTATTTCTCCAGCTGAATATCTAGGCTGGTTACATAACAATTCAGAGCTCCAAAACACAGCAAGCAGAAGTTGCCTCTTAATGACCAGCCCTAGAATTGACAGAGCCTCACTTCTGTCTCATTCTATTGGTTAATATAAAGCATAGGCCAGCCCAGACTCAACAAAAAAAGAAACAACACAAATGTGATTAAAGATCCTTACTAAGGACAATCTTTGGAGCCTAGCTACCATAAACAGAATATTACAAAAAATCCTATAGTCCATTGAGTCAGCAACTTGAAAATCACGAGGCTTTAAAAGATGCAAATAAGCCAAAGAACATAGAAATAACAGATGACAATGATTTTCTGGAGGATCAGAAACGCACAGAAGGATGGTTTACTTATTACTATTATTTTTTAAACTTTTTTTCAATTTCTTTTTTTTTTTAAGATTTTATTTACTTATTTGACAGTCAGAGATCACAAGTAGGCAGAGAGGGAAGCAGAGAAAAAGGGGGAGAAGCAGGGTCCCCACTGAGCAGAGAGCCTGATACAGAGCTCCATCCCAGGACCCTAAGATCAAGACCTGAGCTGAAAGCAGAGGCTTAAACCCACTGAGCCATCCAGATGCCCCTACTTATTACTATTTTAAAAAGGAAGTCAAGTTTACATACCTCATAATGTCATGTAAATAAAAGGGGGGAGGGAGGAAAAAAGCAAAAAATGAGTTTTACAAAAAAGTAAGGTCCAGTCTTTTTTTTTCTTTTAAAGATTTTATTTATTTGTCAGAGAGAGAGAGCACACAAGCAGGCAGAGGCAGAAAGAGAAGCAGGCTCCCTGCAGAGCAAGGAGCCTGATGTGGGACTCGATCCCAGGACCCTGGGATCATGACCTGAGCTGAAGGCAGCAGCTTAACTGACTGAGCCACCCAGGTGTCCCAAAGTCCTCAGTCTTTTAAGCCTTGAGTGCTATGCCATTTCTAGTTCTTTCTTCATCACTTCATAACACTGAAATTGATAAATAATCCTAATTATGTTTACTGTATTCAGAAAACAGCAAGACTGGGGAGCAAGAGAGGCTGGGTTTGAGTATGAGTTTCAAGACTTATAACTTTGATATATGACCATGAATATGTCCCTTAATCTCAGTTTTTTAGTGAAAAAAAATCCCAGAAAGATATCAGTTTTTTAAGAGTTTATTTATTTATTTATTTGACAAAGAGAGAGATCACAAGTAGGCAGAGAGGCAGGCAGAGGGAGAGGGGGAAGAAGGTTCCCCACCAAGCAATTAGCCCGATGTAGGGCTCCATCCCAGGACCCTGAGATCATGACCTGGGCCGAAGTCAGAGGCTTAACCCACTGAGCCACCAGGTGCCCCACCAGAAAGATATCTATCACAGAAATAAATGAGATTTACATAAGAAGGTATATAAATTATCTACAAAATGCTAATATGCTGGGACCCCTGGGTGGCTCAGTTGGTTGGACGACTGCCTTCAGCTCAGGTCATGATCCCGGAGTCCCGGGATCAAGTCCCGCATCGGGCTCTCAGCTCCATGGGGAGTCTGCTTCTCCCTCTGACTTTCTCCTTGCTCATGCTCTCTCTCACTGTCTCTCTCTCAAATAAATAAATAAAATCTTTAAAAAAACAAACAAACAAACAAACAAAAACCAAAATGCTAATATGCTAATGGGTATTTAATCAATGTTAGTTCTTCCTACACCACCCATAATACACAAACTCTAAGCAAGGAAAATACATAAAACATTTTAGAATGATTTTCACCAATAAAATCAAATAAAGAATACTACTTCATAACTTGAAGCTATCTAGAACACTTAGTTACCTGAACTACTACCAAGTAGCTATATGACAATTTTCAACTTACAAATGAAATCTTCATCACACAACCTGTTCACCAGATTAAATGGCTTAAAAAAGAGCATAAACCTCTATTTGCAGAGGAACATGATCCTACATTCAGAAAATGCTAAGGAATACACAAAAAACTATTGGAGGTAATGAAGTAGAACACCAAGCTTACAAGAAACAGGATCAGATTATAAAAAAACAACTGTATTTCTATATACCAGCAATAAACATACTAAAATAAAATTAAGAAAACAATTCATTTTAAAATAGCATCAAAAAGAATAAAATACTTAGGAATAACTTTAACCAAAAAGTGCAAAAGTTATATGTAGAAAACCACAAAATGTCACTGAAAAAAATATAAGCCTAAATATAAGCAAAGATATCCCATATCCATGGATTGGAAGACTTAATATGGCAATACTCTTTTAAGATGACAATACTCTGAAGTGGATCTACAGATTCCATATAAAATCTATATCAAAATCCCAGATGGATTTCTTATAGAAATTGATAAGATGATCAAGAAATTCATATAGAAATGCAAGGGATCTAAGAATAGCCAAAACAACCTTAGAAAAGAAGAACAAAGTTAGAGGAATCACACTTCCCAGTTTTAAATTTTACAAAAAGCTAAGGTAATCAAGAAGTGTAGTACTGGCACATGGACAGATGTGTAGATAAACAGAACTGAATTGCAAGTCCAGAAATAAATCTCTACATCTATGGTCAACTGATTTCAGAAAAGGGTATCAAGATCATTCAAAGGAGAAAGAACAGTCTTTTCAAAAAATGGGGCTGGGAAAACTCAATAGCCACATACAAAAATGAATTCGACTTATAACTCATATCACAAGCAAAAATTAACTCAAAATGGAACACAGACCTAAATGTAAGAGCTAAAATAATAAAAAATCTTTTTTTTTTTTTAGATTTTATTTATTTATTTGATAGAGATCACAAGTAGGCAGAGAGGCAGGCAGAGAGAGGGGGAAGCAGGCTTCCCGCTGAGCAGAGCGCCCAATGCAGGGCTTGATCCCAGGATCATGACCTGAGCCAAAGGCAGAGGCTTTAACCCACTGAGCCACCCAGGTTCCCCTAAAATAATAAAATTCTTAAAAAAAAAAACATAGGTACAAATCTTCATGAGCCTGATTTAAGCAAAAGTTTCTTAAATATGATACCAAAAGCACAAACAACCAAAGGAAAAAAATATATAAATTGATTTCATCAAAATTTGAAAGTTTTGTGCTTCAGTGAACACTATCAAATAAGTGAAAAGATAACCCCAAAATGTGAAGAAATATTTACAAACCATACATTTATTTGCTAAGGGATTTGTATCTAAAATATACAAAGAACACTTAAAACTCAACAATAAAAAGACATAACCCAATTAAAAAAGCACAAAGGATTTAAATAAACATTTTCCAAAGAATTATTAAAATAGCCAATAAGAATATGGAAAGATGCTTAATGTCATTATTCGTCAAGGAAATACAAATCAAACTCCGTAGACACTTCACACCCACTGGAATGACTTTAATAAGAAAGATGAACAGGGAGCCTAGGTGTCTCAGTCAGTTGAGCATCCTATTCTTGGTTTTGCTTGGGGACACAATCTCGGGGTTGTGAAATCAAGCCCTGTGTGCAGGCTCTGTGCTCAGCACAGAGTCTGCTGGAGATTCTCTCTCCCTCGCCCTTGCCCCTACCACTCATGCTCTCTCTAAAATAAATCTTTAAAAAATTTTTTTAAAAACGTGGACAATATGGGGCAGCTAGCAGGCTCAGTCAACTCCTGATCTCCAGTTTGTGAGTTTGAGCCTCACTCTGGATTTAGAGATTACTTAAATAAATAAAAGACTTAATTTAAAAAAGGATGGACAATAGAAAGTGTTGGTTGGGATGCAGAGAAATTCAGAACTTCGAACACTGCTGATGGGAATATAAAATGGTGCAGCCACTTTGAGAAACAGCTTGGTAGTTCCTCAGTTACACTTAGAGTTAACATATGATCTAGCCATTCTACTCCTAAGTATATACCCAAGAGAACTGAAATGATATATTCACACAAAAATTCATATACCATGTTCATAGCAGCACTATTCATATTAGCCAAGAAGTCAAAACAACCAAAATGTCCATCAACTAGTAAGTGATTAAGAAAATGTGGTATGGCCATACAATGAAATATTATTCAGTCACAAGGAATGAAGTAGTGATACATACATGCTACAATATGGATGGATTTCAAAAACACTATGCTAAATGAAAGGAGCCAGACACAAAAGGCCACAAGTTGTATGATTCCATTTATATGAAATGTCCACATTGGAACACCTGGGTGGCTCAGTGGGTTAAGCCCCTGCCTTCGGCTCAGGTCATGATCCCAGGGTCCTGGGATCGAGTTCCGCATCGGGCTCCTTGCTCAGCGGGGAGCCTGCCTCTCTCTCCACCTCTGCCTGCCTCTCTGCCTGCTTGTGTGCTTTCTCTCTCTCTCTTTCTGACAAATAAATAAATAAATAAAATCTTAAAAAAAAATGTCCACAATACCCAAACCCATAGAGACAAAAAGTAGACTGGTGGTTCCCAGGGCCTGGAGAGAAGTAGGGAGCTGCTAATGGGTTCAGGATTGCTTTTGGGGGTGAAAAAATGTTCTGGAATTAGATAGTGATGATGGTTGCACAATCTTAAAATATATTAAAAACCGCTGAATCATAAAAGGGTAAATGTTTTAGTATGTAAATTGTATCTCAATTTTTAAAAAATCAGTGTCCATAGTTTTCCAAATTCAATGTTTATATTCATTCAAGAGAAACTTAAGCAATTGTGAGTGACTTAATAAGGCAAACGATACACGTCCTCAAATATTTCTTTAGATTTATACAATTTTCGAATGATACTTACTATATTTCATGTTGTTCCAAGCAGATATAAATTTAGTTTTTAGCTTGTCAACTTCATCTGTTCCTGTGGCCTCCATATTCAAATTCTAAAGAAAAAGCCATCACTTGATTGCATTCTTCTGTAAAGTTATCTTTAGTGCTAAAAGAAAAAAATTAAAGAAAAATAAGTCATGAGTATATATTATATGGTATATTACTGCTTAAGTTTTATATATGATTAATACAATTTGAATACAATTTGAACTGCAAATGAGCAAACCAATTTCTTATTTTACATAACAGGATATAATATATTCTATAAACAGGGGCGCCTGGGTGGCTCAGTGGGTTAAAGCCTCTGCCTTCAGCTCCGGTCGTGATCTCAGGGTCCTGGGATGGAGCCCAGCATCAGGCTCTCTGCTCAGTGGGGAGCCTGCTTCCTCCTCTCTCTCTGCCTGCCTCTCTGCCTACTTGTGATCTCTGTCTGTCAAATAAATAAATAAAATCTTTAAAAATATATATATATATAATATTCTATAAGCACTTTAATTACAAAAAACATCAAATACCAAATACACAATAAAAATTACCATACAAAACCAAACAATAACCTCTTCCAAGTACTCAAAATTAAGAACAATATGTTAGTTTAGTGAAATAACTCTGCTTTGGTGCTTGTGAGACTATTCAAGATTTGTTTTATTTGTAATGACGGAAGTTGGTTTTAAGTCTCTCAAGAAATAACAACTGTCAGGCACCTGGGTGGCTCAGTTGGTTGAGCATCTGCCTTCCGCCCAGGTTGTAGTTCTACAGTCCTGGGATCAAATTCTATATGGGGCCCCTGCCCAGAGGAGAGTCAGCTTCTCCCTCTCCCTCTGCCACTCCCCCTACTTGTGCTCTTTCTTTTTCTTTCTCATAAAAATAAATAATTGTTTAAAAAAATAAATGACAACTATCTTCAGAAAGGAGGACTCCACTTAAAACTGATTGTCACTACTTTCATATAAAACCTAAAGTTTTGTTTTTTAAGGCATTTCCTCCCTAAATGCAGTCAATACTGCATTTTTTAAAAAATTCATTTGACAGAGATCACAAGTAGGCAGAGAGGGAGGCAGAGAGAGGAGGAAGCAGGCTCCCCGCTGAGCAGAGAGCCCGATGTGGGGCTCGATCCCAGGACCCCGAATTCACGACCTGAGCCAAAGGCAGAGGCTTTAACCCACTGAGCCACCTAGGAGCCCCAATACTGCAGCATCTTTTAAACGCTACTAAAAACAGAATGGCTTAAGGGCACATGGGTAGCGCAGTAAGTTAGGCATGGGGCTTTTTTTTAATTATTTTTATTAATATATAATTTATTATTAGCCCCAGGGGTACAGGTCTGTGAATCGCCAGGTTTACACACTTCACAAAATTCACCATACCACACACCCTCCCTAATGTCCATAACTCAACCACCCTATCCCTAGTTCCCCCACCCCCCAGCAACCCTCAGTTTGTTTTGTGAGATTAAGTGTCTCTTATGGTTTGTCTCCCTCCCAATCCCATCTTGTTTCATTTATTCCTTTCCTACCCCCCCAATCCCCACCATGCCTCTCAAATTCCTCTAATCAGATCAAATGTCTTTCTCTGATTGACTTATTTCGCTCAGCATAATACCCTCTAGTTCCATCCACGCTGTTGCAAATGGCGAGATTTCATTTCTTTTGATGGCTGCATAGTATTCCATTTTGTGTATATACCACATTTTCTTTATCCATTCATGTGTTGATGGACATCTTGGTTTTTTCACAGTTTGGCTATAGTGGACATCGCTGCTATAAACATTCGCATGCACATGCCCCTTCGGATCACTACATTTGTATCTTTAGGGTAAATACCCAGTAGTGCGATTGCTGGGTCATAGGGTAGCTCTATTTTCAACTTTTTGAGGAACCTCCATGTTGTTTTCCAGAGTGGCTGCACCGGCTTACATTCTCACCAACAGTGTAGGAGGGTTCCCCTTTCTCCACATCCTCTCCATAGGCATGGGACTCTTGATTTCAGCTGAGGCCATGATCTCCAGATCCTGAAATCAAGCCCCACATGGGGCTTTGAGCTTAGCAGTCTGCTGAAAGATGATCTCTTTCCCTCTCCTTCTGTCCCTCCTTTCCTTCCCCCCAACCCAGCTCACACACCCCATCTCTCTCATAAACAAATAAATCTTTAAAAAAAAATAGAATGGTTTAAATCTACAACAGAAGATTTTTTTTACTTTAAAATAAGAATAAATGTAGCTCACGGATATTTGTTTTATAACTGACTTGTGGGAAAGTTGAGATGTGCGATATAATCTGAAAGAGGAACAAATTATACCTTAAAATGCTTGTGCTTATTTGCAATAATTCAGAAAGTTTACTTTTCAAGAAAAGAATGCTGCACAGAAAAAAAAAAAGAATGCTGCATAGAACATTGCCCTTTTAGGGTTATAAATATCTACTGAAAAGTATAGATACATTTAATTCTCTAACAATAGACATTCCATTTTATAGTATGTACTAAAAGCTACTAATTATACAGAAGAGTTGAGGCAGGAGAAAGCATGGTCTGTTGGAAAAATTTTAAAGTCAATAAATTTTAGAGCACAATAAATCCAAAAAGGGGGCTTGAGTTGTGACACGGGCCAAAGCACACATATTCTTGTACACAATGCTAAGAATTTTTTTTTATCCTAGGAACAATTGGTTTCAAACAGGAATATTAGTATCTGATTCAGTGGGTTTGGCTCCCAGAGTAGCACAAAGAATAGATTGAAAAGGACAAAAGTACATTAGAGCTTACTAGTACTATACAGGACTAGAAGAGAGATGATAATAGCTTCAAAGGGAGCAACAGAGAGGGAGAGAATTAGACATATAAGGAAATGTGTCAAAAATTCAATGTCCTGGTGATTAAATGAATATGGAAGGCAAGAAAGGCAGTTTTGTCAGAGATACACCCATATTCCTGGCTTATGAAACTAAATAAAAGGTGCCAACCATTGAAATAGGAAGCGTCAGAAGAGGGTCAGGTTAGAGGCAGAAGATCATGAATTTAATTTATATGTAGTTTGAGATATATCTGAGAGATATATTATAGAATCATCCATTTATTTAATTATTCAAGAAATTATTGCCAGGCACTCTTCAAGGCAATGCAGATAGAGCTTAGGACAAAAGCAGTGGAATACTTACTCTCATGGAGCTTACCTTCTTGATATATTCTAGAGAGGCCAACGAGGCAGTTGAATTTATAGATCTGGAGCTTAAAGATGAGGTCTGAGTGAAAACTATTAATTTGAGAAATTCTGATGTATAAATGAGAATCAGAGCTACAAACATGTTCCTCAATGACTTTGCCTTATGTTTACACCTCAGCCTTGAGAATATCCAAGGCCCTTTAAGAAATTACATCTGCCCTTTTATGTAGCTTCCACTCTTGCCACTTCCTCATATGTACCATTCACTGAAGCCATTTTTTTTTAATTTGAAGCAAATTTAATCACAAAATGGTATTACACTTGGTAATTAAAAGAAGTGTACATAAACCTGACTTATTAATTTTTTCCACAGAACTAAGGTTTTCATTACAAACAAAGTTCACTTCCAGGGAAAAATTATATAATACTAGGCTACTGAATCCATTTTTAATATGAATATTAAAGCTTCCTAAACTGGAAATGCTTCCATGTCTTTGCATGTGCTATTCCCTCCACCTAAAAGCCCTCCCTGCTCACCCTCAATTTTGACTACCTTATAATCATGAGTCCCTAAGACCCAGCTTAAGTTTCACCTCCTCTGGTCAGACTTAAAAGATTTCTAGCCACCTCCATACCTCAAATTAAAACAGATGTCCTGCTATTAGCTCCCATAGGATTCTATGTCCTCCTCTATCATGGCATTCATCATACTGTATTATCATTACTTCTTACCTCTTACACACTAAGTGGTCAACTTTTTGCATGTTCTTTAGTTCTGCCTGGCATGAATTAGTTCTTAAAATGTTTATTAAATGAATCAGTGAATAGATAAATTAATAAGGTAGATCACTAGTAGTGCTCTAACAAGGTGTAAAAGTCTATCAATCGGAAATTTTTTCACTGACACCTAGAAAAGGAAAGAAAATTTCTTCCAGGGGTGCCTGAGTGGCTCAGTCAATTAAGCGTCTGCCTTCAGCTCTCTCCACTTGTGCTCTCCCATTCTCTCTCTGGCAAATAAATAAATTAAACATTTTTTTAAAAAAAGAAAAAGAAAAATCTTCCTTCAGAAAATTGCATAATTTAACAAAATTTGGAAAAGTAAGGAGAAAGGTTTATAAAATGTGCGTCCACACGACTGATTACATATCCATTAAAAATGTCTCCAGAGGGTGTCTGGGTGGCTCAGTTGGTTAAGTGTCTGACTCTTGATTTCAGCTCAGGTCTTGATCTTGGAATCATTAGATCGAGCCCTGCATTGGGCTCCATGGTCAGCAGAGAGTCTGCTTGAGATTCTCTCTCTCCCCTCCTCACTCTGCTTCTTCTCCTGCTGTGTGCTCTCACTCCCTCTTGCTCTAATAAATAAATGGGTTATTTTAAAGATTTAATTGTCAGAGAGAGAAAGCACAAGTTGGGGGAGTGATGGGCAGAGGGAGAACAGGCTCCCTGCTGAGTGAGGAGCCCAATGTGGGACTGAGCCACCCAGATGGCCCAATAAATAAATGTTTTTTTAAAAAATGTCACCAGAGCACCTGGGTGGCTCAGTCAGTTAAGCATCTCCCTTTGGCTCAGGTCATGATCTCTGAGTCCCTGGATCGAGCCCTGCATCAAGCTCCCTGCTCAAAGGGGAGTCTGCTTCCTTCTCTCCCTCTTGCTTCTCTCCCTTCCTCTTGCTTGCACTTGCTCTTTCTCTCTCTCAAATTAATAAAATCTTTTTAAAAAATAATTCATCAAAAATAAATAAGTAAATAAATAAATAAAGTCTCCAAAAGTTTGTGATAATGGGGAAACACTAGAGAATCTAAAACATTATGCATCATAATTCTAGCTGTAGAAGTAGCAGGGAAAGAGTTAGAAAGAAATAAAAAAAATGACAAGTTTCTCTGGATGTAAAATTGTGTGAGGTTATTTTTACACCACTATTGCCCACCTTTTCCAAATCTTATACAAAGAACAGATGTAATTTTTAGAATTTAAAATTTTTTTAAAGATTTTATTTATTTATTTGATAGAGATTACAAATAGTCAGAGAGGCAGACAGAAAGAGAGGAGGAAGCAGGCTCCCCGCTGAGCAGAGAGCCCGAAGCGGGGCTCAATCCCAGAACCTGAGACCATGATCTGAGCAGAAGGCAGAGGCTTTAACCCACTGAGCCACCCAGGTACCCCTAGAATTTAAAATTTTTATTGTTAAAAAGCCACCAACCAGGGCGCTAGGGTGGCTCAATTGGTTGAGCATCTGACTCTCGGTTTCAGCTCAGGTCATAATCTCAAGGTCATAGGATTGAGTCCCACATGGGGCTCTGCGCTCAGAGGAGAGTCTGCTTGACATTCTCTTTCTCTCACTCCCTTTCCCTCTCTCTCCCCTTGCTTGCTCTCTCTCTCTCAAATAAATAAATACATCTTCTTTGGGGGGGGGGCCACCAACCACAAGTCTTCTAAATTCAAAATATTTAAAATAAGAGAATATACACACATGTATTTTCTTTCTAAGTCAGAAAGAAAGTAGGTCATGGGGAAGACTTTGGTTCAAAAAGCTTGCAGCACTGGTTACCAGGAATACCCTGGACAGTCCTTAAAAAGAATGTAAAAATGATCTGTTAAAGTGGGTGGGAGGAACATAAAGACAAAGATATTTTGTATGGGAAAAGTTTGTACCTTAGACAATGGCTCCTAAACAAATAATAAATAGCTAGCCAAGGTAAGATGCTGTGACAGATTCTGAAATTAGAAAATTTTTCAAACCTCAAGGAACTTGGAGTAGAATAAATTGTTAGGTTATACCTTTATTATTTTTCCTGAAAATTCCTGCTTTATTGACTATTTACTCCAAATAACGATACCCCCAAACATGAAACATTAAAAATGTTTTGTAACATATCGTTGACTATGCTATAAGAATACTTTATTGCCATTGTACATAGGGTAGGTGAGAATAATAAAATTATTATCATAATGTCAAACTAGTTAAGCTGTTGCTAGTTTAATAATTTATACACAGTTGACCCTTGAATAATACACATGCAGGGTTTAGGATGCTGACCCCCTGTTTAGTGAAAATCCATGTGTAACTTTTGACTCCCCCAAAACTGAATTGAAAGTCTCTAATATATGAAGAGCTCCTATAAATCAATTAGGGAAAAAACAACCAAATAGAAAAAAAAAAAAATCTGGGCACTCTAAAAGAAAAAGACAAATAAAAATGGGAAAATATTTTCAAACTTACTAAATCTAAATAATGCACATTAAAGGAATTTCATATTTTTTCATCATCGTAAGAGATGAAATTGGTGAGCCTGAAGAAACAAGTATTTTACATAATAATTTCTCAAATAATAAAGTCCATGAGTACAGAGAATATGTCTTGTTTACTACTGTATCCTTACACCTAGCACATGGGTGTGCTAATAGACACAAGTATCTGCTGATGACAAAACTATGGTATGCACATATTATGACATAGATCTATATTTATTACCATAAAAAGATACCTGGGGAGCATCAACATACTTGCTAAAACTATGAGAAGAAATAGATAATTCCTCTATTAAGGTTGGAGACTTTAATACCCCTCTAACAGAAAGAAATACAGGGCCAGCATGCAGAAAATCAGTAAAGACAGTGTTGAATTGAATAGCACCATCAATTAACTAGACACAACTGACAAACTACTTCACTCAACAGAAACAGATTACACATTATTCTCAAGTTCACATGGAATATTCACCAAGATGGACAAGATTCTGGGCCATAAAACACCTCTTGACAAAATTTTTTTAATTTGTCATTTATGTTATGAATAGAAATCATATAATATTATTCCCACTGAAATGGAATTAAACAAGAAATCAGTAACAGAAAGTTAGCTGGAAATTTTCCAAATACTTGGAAATTAAATAAAATACTTCAAATAACACAGGGCCAAATAAGAAATCTCAAGAGAAATTCAGAAAAGTTTTTAACTGAATGAAAATGAAAATGAATATAATTTAAAATTTGTGAGATGCAGAAAATTCTCTTAAAATTTACAGGGAAATTAATAGCATTGAATACATATATTCGAAAAGTAGAAAGATCTAAAATCGATAATTTAAGCTTCCACCTTAGGGAACATGAAAAAGAACAAATTAAATATAAAGTAAGCCAGAAAAAAAGGGAGGGGGGGAAGTAACAAAAATTAAGGCAGGAAGAAAGAAATCAGTAGAGAAAATCAACAAAACCAAAGCTGGTTCTTTGAAAAGATCAATGAAATCTATATGTCTCTAGCCAGGCAAAGAAAAAGAGAATGTACAAATGACTAACATCAGAAATAAAACAGGAGCCATCACCACAGATCCCATGGACATTAAAAGGACAATATGGGAGTATTATGAATAATTCTATGTGAGCAAATTTGGTAATTTAGATGAAAGGAAGCAATTCCTCTAAAGACCGTTTGCCAAAAACTCACATAAGAAATAGACAATTTAAATAGACCTATATCTATTAAAGAAATCAAATCAATAATTAATAAACTTCCAAAAAGAAAGCATTGGGTTCAGATGGTTTCACTGCTTAATTCTACGAAACATTTAAGGAAGAAATTATACCAATTCTCTACAATGTCTCCCAAAAGATAAAAGCAGAGAAAATACTTCCTAACTCATTCCATGAGGTCAGCATTACCCTAATACCAAAATCAGACAAAGACATTATTGATACTGGCAAAAGAGCAGACAAAGAGATTGACAGAACAGAATAGAGAGGCCAGTAATAGATACACATAAATATAGTCAACTGGTCTTTGACAAAGGAACAAAGGCAATACAACAGAGCAAAGACAGCCTGTTCAATAAATGGAACAACTGGATATACACATAAAGAAAAAGGAGATAGAATAGATCGTACACCCTTCACAGAAATTAACTCAAAATCATAGAACTAAATGTAGAACACAAAACTATAAAAGTCCTAGAAGATAACATTGAAGAAAACCTAAATGACCTGTAGCATGGCAGTAACTTTTTAGATATAGCACCAAAAGCACAATTCCTGAAAGAAACAACTGGTAAACTGGACTTCATTAAAATTAAAAACTTCTCTGTAAGAGACAATGTCAAGAAAATGGAAGGACAAGCCACAGACTTGTCCTTGTCTATTTGCAAAAGACATATCTGCCAAAGGACTGCTATTCAAAATACACAAAGAACATTTAAAACTCAACAATAAGAAAATGAACCACCTAATTTTAAAACGGACCAAAGACCTTAACAGATTCCGCTCACCAAAAAAGATATAAAGATGGGCAAATAAGCATATGAAAATATGTTCCACATATGCTATCAAGGAAATCAAATTAAAACAATGAGATAGCACTACATACCTATTAAAATGGGCAAAATCGAGAACACTGATAATACCAAATGCCAGCAAAGATGTCAAGCAATAAGTACTCTCATTCATTGCTGATAGGAATGCAAGATGTTACAGCTACTTTGGAAGACAGTACAGCAGCTTCTCACAAAACTAAACATACTCTTAAGCATATGATTCAGCAATTGTGGTCCTTGGTATTTACGCAAATGAAATAAAAACAATCCACACAAAAACCTGCACACAGATGTTTATAGCAGTTTTATTCATAATTACCAAAACTTTGGAAGCAACTAAGATGTCCTTCAGTAGGTGAATGAATAAATAAACTATAATATATCCAGACAACAGACGAACTCAAGCACTTACAGGAAGGGAGCTATCAAGCCATAAAAAGGTATTAAGGAAAACTAAGTGTGTATTACAAAGTGAAAGAAGCCAATCTTAATCAAACTGTATGATTCCAACAGAATGATATTGTGGAAAAGGCAAAACTATGGAAATAGCAAAAAGATCAGTGTTTTTGAGGGATGGGGCAGTAGGGGCAAAGAATGAGCAGGAAGAACACAGAGGATTTTTAGGCAATAAAACTATACTCTGTAGTACTACAGTTGTAGATACATGTCATCATACATTAATTTACACCAAAAGTCAACCCTAATATAAACCACAGACCTGGAGTGATAATGATGTGTCAATGTAGGTTCAGTGGTAACAAATGTACCACTCTGGTACAGGATGCTGATAGTGGGCAAAGTTCTCCATTTTGTGGGACAGGAGGGATATAGGAACTCTGTCTGCTCCATCTTGCTATGTATCCAAAACTGCTCTAAAAAAGTAATGTTTAGGGGCACCTGGGTGGCTCAGATGGTTAAGCATCTGCCTTTGGCTCAGGTCATGATCTCTGGGTCCTGGGCCCAAAGGGGAGTCAGCTTTTCCCTCTCTCCCTGCCTCTCCCCCTGCTCATGCTCTCTCTAACTTGCTGTCTCAAATGAATAAATAAAATATTTTTATAAAGAAGTTAATTAAATAATAAAAAATAAAAGTTTACTAACTTTATAGAAGGTGAGGAAAAGGAAGAGAGAATAGCATGAATACAATTTACATATCTACATGTGTATATACTATATATGTATAGAGAACTGCACACACACACACACACACACAAATATGCAAAAACAATGTCTTGAAGTCCATGTTAAAAGTGGAACTAAGAGGGGCGCCTGGGTGGCTCCGTGGGTTAAGCCGCTGCCTTTGGCTCAGGTCATGATCTCGGGGTCCTGGGATCGAGCCCCACATCGGGATCTCTGCTCAGTGGGGAGCCTGCTTCTCTCTCTCTCTCTCTCTCTGCCTGCCTCTCTGCCTACTTGTGATCTCTGTCTGTCAAATAAATAAATAAATAAAATCTTTAAAAAAAAAAAAAAAAAAAAGTGGAACTAAGAGATGAAATGTCATCTTTTATTTATTTTTGTACTTCTATTTATTTAAATTGTTTACATTTAATGTTTACATTAAAATAATATTCAAAAATAAATTGCTCAGATTAAAAATAATACAGGAAATTACAAATGTGCCGAAAACTGCTTGACTAAGAAACCTACAGAGAACACATTCTATTACAAAATCCTAAGCAGCTTCTAAGAAAAATAAAATGCTGAGCCAGTGCTTTTTCCTTTTTAAGATAAACAATTTTATTCTTCCGGTTCTTAACGACATCAGATTCAGCTCTTTAGTCATATAGAAAACGTAACTTCCTCAATGCAATTCCCTAGGGTAGCTCTGGCTGAATAAAATGACTGGGAGGATATCCCTAGTTAATTCTTTTTTTTTTTTTTTTCCTCCTTGAAATAGTAGTAAGACTTGGAAAGAGGAAAAGGAATAAATTAATAATTGAGTCCATTCAGTCTATTAAAATATTTTTTATACTTGTGTGAAATAGGCCAAGGAAAGGCAAGACAAACAGTACTTTTAGTTTAACTACAAATTAGCAAAAAACACAAACAAAACCACAATGCACTTTAATAGTAATACCATTAAAAAGTCTAAACCACCCTCACCCAGAAATTCCCTTTCCAAAAGTTTTCTTGATTTTTAAAAAATTAAAAATGAATTAAAATTCATTCTATCAGGTATAAAATGAAGTGCTGATTTACCCATTACTTAGTATATTTATCTCTTTTGTTACCTGAAATACCTGGTTTCACTGCTCCAGTGATCAAACTGATATGCCAGAATTCTTGTTTAGTTTATGTAATGTCAGAACCTTAAGCTAGAAAACCATCAAAATAACATTCTTCACAACTTCCAAACAGTTTTTTAAGAGTGTATTTATTCATTTGACAGAGAGAGAGAGGCAGGCAGAGGGAGAAGCAGACTCCCTACTGAGCAGGGAATCCGATGCTGGACTCTAACTCAGGACCCCAGGATCATGACCTGAGCTGAAGGCAAATGCTTAACTGACTGAGCCACCCAGGTGCCCCTCCAAACACTTTTAAGAAGGGATTTATGGGTAAAGGGGGGGGGGGGGTATGGTTTTTTCTTTTTCTTTTTTTTAAGAAGGGATTTATGGTTATTTCCTAAACCTTAGAGAAATTAGTAACTTTTTCAAGTAGACTTTCTTTGTTAATGATACTACAATAAATCTTAACCATCCACCATTCCCATATTTCTGTTCACTGCTTGCCTTCTGACAAATCCATTTTAATTAAAAAATAGCAATAAAGAGGAGAAATCTCTATTGTATTTTATCATAGTAAACATAAAGCTACCAGATGAGGTTTATTCCTAAATTTTACTATTTTAATGATGTGAAAAGCAGAGTGAACATTGAGCAGAGTTCTTTTGGAAAGCAGAGCTACATTTGATATGAAAATCGTTGATTGAGACCCAGATGTCATTTTTAGAGAGTCACTTTTCTAACCATAACCATGCATTAAGACAGTCAATAAATTATAAACTGATAAATGTTAAGGGTACTCAAATCAATGTCCTTGAAGGGCAGATGAAGGTAATCAGCCTCTCCCTTATGGCAATAGGTAAAAGAATATTTTATCCACTGAGAATTTAAAGCCAAGAAAAAGCTCCTAACAGAACTTTAGGGACTGACTCTACAGAATATATCTCAGTCACATAGTACAACCGACAAAAACACAGACTTTACAGGATTTGCGTATGCTTGGGCATCTTCCCCAAATGGTATTCTGCAGCAAGATGAAATATAGGTATTGATTTAAAAATTTTTATGTGCTTTTAGCTATACCATCAAATAAAATGAAGTGTGAGGTCCATTCTAAGTTTTCATCTACTGTAACCTTTTCTACCTGCTTGCATTTTTAGTAACAAATATTAATCCCTTGTCTGACCTTGAATGTCTCTCAATATGTTGGTCGGTCATCTCTGCTCTCTTATTTCTCTCCATCTCAGTTCTTTGTCTGCAGAAACATCAATTACTGTATCCATTTCTTTTTCCCTCTTTTCCTACATTTGCCAGTCTTCCATCTTCATACACTGAACGTGCTGTCTAAAAATGTTGTTTGTAAACCCAGCATGTTTATCTCTTTTAAAAAGTCACAAATATAAAGAAAGGGAGAATGCTGGTAATATTTATTTGAATTGTCCTCTTTCAGAGCTATGGGTTAGGCAAAGTACATGGCAGTAAGAGTTAAAAAGTTGAGCAAAGGAACAGCAACATAATAAGGGCAGGGCTCGCATATTCAGAAACTGACTTTTAAAAGAGGGATAAAAGAGCTTATAGCAAAAAGATTAATAAGGGACTAATGAGATAGTTTTGCCTCAAGAATACAGCTTCTAAACATTCTTAAAACTCCTCAGGAATATACCCTCCAGTTAAAAACACTAAATCAATACAGAGCTTCTTTACAATGATAACTCAATATGTACTACTTGTGCTTTATTCTCTTAAATAAAAAAAGAAACTAAGTACTGAGCATTCATTTACCTTCACATGTGACTTGTATCAAGGTCCTACAATCAAAATCTCCATTAGAGGGGTGCTTGGGTGGGTCAGTCAGTTAAGCACCTGCCTTCAGCTCAGGTCATGATACCAGAGTCTGGGATCGAGCCCCTCATGGAGTTCCCTGCTCAGCGGGGAGCCTGCTTCTCCCTCTCCCACTCCTCCTGCTTGTGCTCCCTCTATGTCAAGAGAAATAAAATCTTAAAAACAAACAAACAAAAAACCTCCATTTGTGCCGCATGGAGTACTACACATTCACAGATTATAAAGTTGTCATCATAACCATCTATATGGGATATAAATAAGTGACTTCAATCACTTACTTAAAATTATAGTGAGAGGTATTAATGATATCTGGGTTGTTTTAAGCATTCCTTGATTTCCCTGATCTTATCTCTAAGAAGCATATAATATTTACTCTAGCTTGAGAAATAAATTTTAATTATGTCAGATAACCTCTGACTGGTCCAACATAACTATGAATGTTTGGAGCTTCCAAAGCAACTTTGCAAGTGGTGAAACATGCAGTCTGCATAAGAAGAAACATACAGGGTCAAATTATTTAATCATTAACAAAATTAACCTAACCTCTACAAGAACTGAAGGATGTCAGAATCTCAGGATTGAAAGGGAATTTACAAAGTATCTAGTTAGTCAGTAAGTAGTAGTATTAATAACAGGTTTTAACCATTTTCCCATATAATACACTCCAATCTATCCCTAAACTCTCCTATGAACAGTGAAAGAAAGCAGTGAAAGAAAATGTGTAAATTTAAAAGATTAAAAAATATATCACTCCCATCCCCAGGAATCTAATCTGCTATCTGGTTCAAATTCACTCACTAATTATTAATTGGGTTCAACTACCCGTATAAGAGCAAGATCTCCTTTCCAATGTCCTAGCCAAGTGCACTGACCAAGCCTCTGAGTGAATGCCTCCAAAACAGAAAGTTCAGTACTTAATGAGCTCTGTACTGAGCTAAAAATACAGCTGTGTAAGTTTAAAAGCCTGATACAATTTTAAACTATTTTTCTTCACTAACATCACTGTTCTAGAGTATCCACATCACTACATTATTCCACCTAATTTTAAACAACTTCAGTTGCTTAAAAGACATGGAACCAAAAATCTGTGTCCTTAAAATGTCCACCAACTGTTCCTGGTGGGGCCTTCTGAAACTAATCTGCCTTGCATTCGATAACCCATCAGGTATTTAAAGACCTCCAGGGGCGCCTGAGTGGCTCAGTTGGTTAAGCATCTACCTTCGGCTGGGGTCATGATCCCAGGGTCCTGAGACTGACTCCTGCATTGGTCTCCCTGCTCAGTAGGGCGTGTCTGCTTCTCCCTCTCCCTCTGCCCCTTCCCTCCCACTTGTGCTCTCTCTCTCGAGCGCGCTCTCTCTCTCTCAAATGAATTAATGAAATCTTTAAAAAAAGGAAGAAAAAGTAAAAAAATAAAGACCTTCCAATATCTTCCCCACTCCCGCTGCACCATCTCTTCTCCACATTAAATATTCTCAATTCAAATGAGTGGAAATGAGGCCTCAATCAGGGTACTGATAAAGGGATAAGAAATGAGATATAAAAAATGAGATATAAACAGCAAGCTCAGATGATAGAACTAGCAACATCAATTCAGTATGACATAGTGATTTTGAGGTTTGTTTAACAAGTAAATATGGACAGGATCTTTTTCAAGTCCCATTCCATTAGTTACTTCTGCTACAAAAAGGTGCATCCATATTATTGAGACTAGTAATTATACTTCATTTAAACACAAAATATCACATTTATTCATTCATCAAGTACTTGAGTGGCTACTTCCGTAAGGCTCTATGGGAGATAAAATGAGCCATGAGATCCAGTTCCTGTCCCCATTAAATTTACATCCTAAAATGCAAGATGTTTATAATTAACCAGAACTTCAGTTGTAATATGGTTATGTCCCACAGTAGAAATATAAAAATGTTAACATTACTGGGAAATATTTTTCCCCTTTCCAATGAGAATATTCCTACAAGAAAAATATCACACACAGTCACAACTGGGATTCTTCAAATACAAAGACCAAGGACACACAAACAATATAAATCTTACATTCTGGGTGTAAATAAGGCTAACACTAGGCATATTTCTTAGGAAGGAGTTAAAGTACCCTCAACAATTATGTCTATTGTTAAAGATTAATGCTTGAATTGTATCATCGGTCAAAAGAGCATTGTTTAAAATGTTCACAAACACAACTGTTTTGGCTTACAAATGGAATTGTTTGATGTCATTTCTAATTTTAAACAATAGTATATCAATTTGAAAATAAAGCTAAGGGTTTAAAGCTTTACAAATATTTTAAAAATGCGTATTTTCTACCTGATATAACTGTTATAGAGTTCCCTATAGCAATATACATATTACTATGATAAAGGTTTAAATTACTATGGGTACTTTAGTCATTTTACCAGATAACTTATTTTACAGAGTCTATTAAAATGTAGTTTAGTAGGAACTTTATATTTTAAGCTATAACCAAATCACACAGAAAGTATAATATAAATAACTTTGAACACATAATTTGACTCTAGGTCTTTAGTGGGACATAGTCTAAAGACATAAAATGGCAAAGAAATCTTTAATTGGTAAATCTGTTGTTGGAGAGAGTACCAGTATAGTAATACCAAAACTGAGTGTTTTATAGGAGAGATTAGATGAGTAAATATACTGATATGGTTTTGAATCAGAATTCCCTGTAGGAAAAGGGAGATAAAATATGAACTGCCAGAAGGTGAAGATGAATTCTGTGGTTCTGAGTATGAATTAAGGTATCTTATAAGTATGTGTGTGTGTGCATGTGTGTATCCTAAAAGCAATGTACTCCAGTAGCAATGAGTACATTCAATGCCCAAATCTTGTTTCGGAGTAGCATTTCCCACTAAACTGAACAAGGACTCCATGATAAAATGACTAATCCAGGTCTCAAGCAGGGAATTTACAAGGTGAGCCTGGAACTTCTTATTGTACAAAAAAATAAGAATGTGCCCAGATACCAATGTGAATGCCAGTTCCTTTGGCAAAGGCCAAAGAAACTGGCTTGAACCTGACTAATCAAATTTAAGATAATTTAATCATCAAAAGAATAATGGTGGAGCGCCTGGGTGGCTCAGTGGGTTAAAGCATCTACCTTCGGCTCGGGTCATGATCTCAGGGTCCTGGGATCGAGCCCCACATGAGGCTCTCTGCTCAGCCGGGAGCCTGCTTCCCTTCCTTTCTCTGCCTGCCTCTCTGCCTACTTGTGATCTCTGTCTGTCAAATAAATAAATAAATCTTTAAAAAAAAAAAAAAAGAAAGAATAATCGTGGGGCACCTGGCTGGCTCAGTCAATGGAGCATGAAACTCTTGATCTCAGGATCATGAGTTCAAGTCCTATACAGGGTGTGGAGCCTACTTCAAAAAAAAAAAGAAAAGAAGAAGAAGAAGGAGCACCTGTGTGGCTCAGTTGGTTAAGCATCAGCCTTCAGCTCAGGTCATGATCCCAGGGGGATTGAGCCCTGCATTGGGTTCCTTGCTCCATAGGGAGCCTGCTTCTTCCTCTCCCTCTGCCTGCCACTCCCTCTACTTGTGCTTTCTCTCTGTGATAAATAAGTAAATAAATAAATCTTTTTAAAAAAGAAGAATGGCAATAGATTTACAGCCGGTAATTTTTTTTTTTTTTTAAAGAATCCTTGGGTACATAGTGACACTAAAATAAAAGAAAAGAGGAGGAATAGCTCTTCTTCGGAGAAGATAGCCAGCAAACATGCAGGATTGAGAGAACTGGAAAATCACTATCTGGCAACCACCAACACAATGACTGATTGAGGTAAGGATGATCCATGGCTACTAAAAACCAAGGATAGGGGAAAAAAAAAACTGTTGAAAGTATTACCCCCACAGATTAACTATTAATTTCAAAAGGGAAAAGATAACATTAGGATGTAGAAATCTGGCTAACCTAAGTGGCTGATCTTAACATTACCAATAATGGGACAAACTGCCATTATATTCTTCCCGAAGTGGTGACATGGAAAGTTTACAATATCTCCTACTTAATAGTCATGAAAAAAAAAAATTTAACCTGAAATTGTGGAGAAACAATCAAATTCATTTTGTGAGGCATTATACAAAACAAAATGGCGTGGACTCTTCAAAATTGTCAGTCTTGAAAGACCAAAAAAACAAAAAAGGAAGGAGGAAAAAGTAAAGATGAGAATTGCTCTAGATAAATGAAAATAGACACAACTAAGAAAATTCATAATCTCTGATTGGAAGTATTTTTTTAAAAGATTTATTTGAGAGAGAGTGCAAGAAGGGAATAGCGGGGAGCAGAAGGAGAGGGACAAGCAAGCAGACCCTACACTGAACACAGAGCCCAATGTGGGGATCAATCCCAGGACCCTGAGATCATGACCTGAACAGAAATCAAGAGTCAGATGCTTAACTGACTGAGACACCCAGGAGCCCAAATTGTAAGTATTTTTAAAGTGCTTTTTAAGCTATAAGGGACATTACTGATAAACATCTGAGCAAATTCATATTTTTTAATATGGCCTATACATCAGATAGTATAGTCAAACACTGTTAAATTACTTGGGTGTGCACATAGCATTATAGCCAAGTAGGTGAATGTCCTGGTTCATAAGCGATATATAAGGAAGAATTTAGGAGTTAAGTGTTAGGATGACTCCACCTTAGTTCCCAGTGGTTCAGCAAGAAAAAGAAAGCATGCCATGTGTGTGTATTTAGAGAGCAAAAGCAAGTGAGATATAATGTTAACAACTACTGAATCTAAGTTAAAGATATACAGGTATTTGTTATACTATTCTTTCAGTTTTTTAATAGGCTTGAAACTTTAAGATTTTTTTTTTTTAAAGAATGATGTCCTAATAAGAGGAGGGAAGTTTGGACATAGACACAGAAGAAAGAGAGAGATCACAAGTGGGCAGAGAGGCAGGCAGAGAGAGAGAGGGGAGGAAGCAGGCTCCCTGCTGAGCAGAGAGCCCGATGCGGGACTCGATCCCAGAACCCTGAGATCATGACCTGAGCCAAAGGCAGCGGCTTAACCCACTGAGCCACCCAGGCGCCCCAAGATTTTTTTTTTTTTTGAGAGAAAGAGAATGTGCACACAAGTTGAGGGGGCGGGACAGAAGGAGACGCAGGCTCCCCACAGAGCAGGGAGCTCAGGGCAGGACTCAATCGCAGGATACTGGGTTCATGACCTAAACATTTAGACGTTTCACTGACTGAGCCACCGAGGGGCCCTAGGTTTGAAACTTTCAAAAGAAAAAACTAGTGTGGAAATTAAATTGACTTTCAAGCTGCTGATCAGATTTTATTGTCTAACTACTTTTTTATCCTATCCATAAGCACTAAAAGCAAGTGTGAAGTTCAGAAAAGGTTGGCTAAAAATAAAAGTAGTAATACTAACAAATAATACGTAATTATAAACCAACCCACCACCAGTTTCCTATTACAGCTGTAGACTAAACACAATCTCTGATGAAAATGCTTAAAAGAGGACATGTATTAACTCATGACAATTATGAATCAACAAAGCTATCTTACATAATATTTACTCTAAATTCAAATATGACTAACCAAGCAAATTTTTTCTCCAATTGAGATCTTTTAGTTAAGGATTTCTATAATTAAAACGTCATCACAGACATACAATTTCAGGCCACATATCTATAACAATAATAAACACAAACTCTGTACCAGGAATTTTGTTAACCTATGCACATGTATCATCTCATTTAATCCTTACAGCAACTCTATAATGTATATACTATTATCATCTTCATTTTATAGATTAAGGGCAAAAAAGGCTTGGAAAGACTAAATAACTTCTACAAGGTCATACTTCTAATAAATAGCAAAACACACCTTGAATCTAGGCAGTCTGACTCCAGAGGCCATGCTCTCTGCTCTACACATTCTTCTGCTTACTATGAAACATATAATTTAAAAAATAAACTGAGTGCATTAATTCAATATCTATCAAAATTTACACAAAGGAGACATTTCAAGGAAAAATCAAGAGTATTTCTTTCAACCTAGATGTCCATCAACAGATGAATGGATCAAGAAGATGTGGTATATATACACAATAGAATACTATGCAGCCATCAAAAGAAACGAAATCTTGCCATTTGCGACAACGTGGATGGAACTAGAGCCTATCATGCTTAGTGAAATAAGTCAAGCGGAGAAAGACAACTATCATATGATCTCCCTGATATGAGGAAATGGTGATTGAACATGGGAGTTTAAGGGGGTAGGAGAAGAATAAATGAAACAAGATGGGATTGGGAAGGAGACAAACCATAAGTGACTCTTAATCACAAAACAAACTGAGGGTTGCTGGGGGGAGGGCGGTTGGGAGAAGTGGGGTGGGATTATGGACATTGGGGAGGGTATGTGCTTTGGTGAGTGCTGTGAAGTGTGTAAACCGGGCGATTCACAGACCTGTACCCCTGGGGATAAAAATATATTATATGTTGGGGCGCCTGGGTGGCTCAGTGGGTTAAAGCCTCTGCCTTCAGCTCAGGTCATGATCTCAGGGTCCTGAGATTGAGCCCCGCATCGGGCTCTCTGCTCAGCAGGGAGCCTGCCTCCCCCTCTCTCTCTGCCTGCCTCTCTGCCTACTTGTGATTTCTGTCTGTCAAATAAATAAATTTTTAAAAAACCCTTTAAAAATATATATATATATTATATGTTTATAAAAAATAAAAAATTAAAAAAAATTTTTAAAAAGTACTTCTTTCTTCCCTAATACACATTTAAATTTACAAAAACACTAACTGAATGAAGTTAGAATTTAACCAGATGCCCAATTTATTGCCCATAATCCCATGTGAAAATAAAGATCATATACCTATTCATATGTATGACTGAATATGTTACATATAAATTCAAAACAAATACCAACATATTTCCAAATTCTTTCATCTAGAACGTTATCCCTGCTCACTCAAGGGAAAAAAAGGCAGGGGAGGGACCCTGGGTGGTTCATATGGTTAAGTGTTTGCCTTTGGCTCAGGTCATGATCTCTAGATCCTATAATGGAGCCCCTGTCAGGCTCCCAGCTCAGCAGGGAGTCTGCTTCTTCCTCTCCCTCTTCCTCTCTGTGCTCTCTCTCTCTCTCTCTCTCAAATGAAAATAAATAAAATCTTTAAAAAAAAAAAAACCTGAAAAAAATGTATTTCAGGTACAACATTCCTCAAGTATGCTTAATTCAAACAATGACATAAAAGGAAAAAAAAAAAAAAACAAGAAATCAGCCTTAAAAATTGATGCCACCATAAAAAAAAAATTAACAAACAAACCATCTCCCCCAAACCTGGTCATCTTACAGTGTTCTCTCAGTGCACTATACTACTATCCATCCAGTTACATAAGCCAAAAAGCTAGCAGTGGCACCACCTTCCTCTCCCTCATTCCTCACATCCAGTCTATCACCCACTTCCACCTCCTAAATATCTCTAATCCACCCACTTTATTTTCATCACCATCTTGCCCAAGATATCATCTTTCATCTGGCCTCTCCCTATCCACACTGCTATCCCTCTTATAAATAGTTTTTCCTCTGTAGAACATCAAGTTCTTTCTTATAGCACTTAAAATAACCAGAACTTTAAATTACTTTGAACATTTGATTTATGTCTGCCTCTCCAATTATACAATATGTTCTATGAGGGTAGAAACTGTATTTACCCACCATTTCATCATTGTGACCTAGGAGAGTGCCCAGTTAATAAGTAAATGCTAAATGACTGAATTCATGTCAAAGACTGCAAGTTTATTTATAAACAGAAAAAAAAATTGGTTATCAGTTCCACCAACCATAAGGAGTACTTTATTTCATCATTTCTAGATCATACATTTACATTTTAACTCTGAAATAAATACATCTTATAGTTGATGATCTTTGTTAAATTGGCAATATTTTTTTCTTTCATAGTGGTTCACAAAACAAAGATGCATCTTGGAATTTTTTTTTTAATCTCATTATTTGATGAAATAAGAAATCAGCCTTGAAAATTGATGCCACCATTAAAAAAAAATTAACAAACAAACCATGTCCCCCAAACCTGGTCATCTTACAGTGTTCTCTCAGTGCACTGTACTACTATACATCCAGTTACATAAGCCAAAAAGCTAGCAGTGGCACCACCTTCCTCTCCCTCATTCCTCACATCCGGTCTATCACTCAGTTCAAACCTGGTAATCTAGCCTCCCTTTCTCCTTTGGCCACCGTTTACTCCCAACATTCAATAATTAACAGAACCTAGTAGTTCTTTCACCAAGAGCTATCAAATCCATTCCTTTCTCCCAGTCCCACTATAATACTAGATCTATCTAATTCCTCATTGCTTCATATCTGAACTCTTGTCATAGCTTCATTCATTTAAATATTTGTTTCAAATTCAACCAACACTGAGCACTTGTGTGTACAAGGAACTGATGATACAAGCAGTCCAGTTACCTGTCCCTCCCTTTCTTTTCTTGTCCCCAAAATTCATAATTTTCTTCTTTTTATGCCTCAAACTAGAATCACTTTCCTCCCAGTTTCCACCTACCAAACCTAGTCACTACTTTAGTTCTAGATTTAATCTCATCTTCTTCATTAAATCTTTCCTAGTTAATTTCTCTTTTCAACTTTAACATTCCAAAACACATAAAAAATAATACAGCATATTGGTTGTACTTGCTGCTTCTTGAAGGTAAGGTTTACATCCCATACATTCTGCTATACTGTAAGCTTCCCAAGAGCAGAGACTTTTGTCTCTTTTTTTTACTGTTATATCTCCAGCAAGGGATAACATTTATCATGTACCAAATAACAGCTACTTCAAAAAATACTTATTGAATTAATGTTCCCTATAGATTCCAGGGTAAAGAACACATCTTTGCAGCTGTGGTATAGTGGGAAGAGTCAAAATGAACTGGATGACTTAAACTGTTTGAGCTTCAGTTTCTTGATCTGCTAAATGTAAATAATGCTCACCATCTCACTGAGTTGTTATAATGATTAAACGCAATAAGGCTTTCACAGCATCTAGTACAAAGCTGAGGACAAGAGGATGCTCTCAATAAATATTCTGATGATTTTTCTTACAATAGTTAAGTAGCAAGACATATTCAATAATTGCTTACAAAATGAATAAAGTCTCGGGAAAAATATAATAAGTTTGTGTAATATCTAGCCTATCATTTATCCTGTCAAGAATTCTATGAGTGAATTAAATCTGAATTATATATTTAGCTCCAAATCATAAGCATGACTGAAATCATTTCTGACTAATTAGGAATAAGTCCAATTTGACAGGATACAGGTATTAATATTTATATTTTACTGGGGCACCTGGGTGGCTCAGTGGGTTAACCTCCTGCCTTCAACCAGGTCATGGTCTCAGGGTCCTGGGATTGAGTCCCGCATCAGGCGCCCTGCTCGGTGGAAATCCTGCTTCCCCCTCTCTCTCTGCCTGCCTCTCTGCCTACTTGTGATCTCTCTCTCTCTGTCAAAAAATGAATAAAATATTTTTTAAAAATTATATTTTATTGACATGTATAGATTATATTCGATGCTTACGGAAGAATGAAGTTTTACTATTAGGATTTCCATAGAGCAATAATCAGAATAAAAGAGAAACTGCAAACTTATTTGAGTCACACAGTCCCCATAAAGCCAGGAAGTAAAAAAATTTCTGTCTACAAAATATTAGTGAATAGTAAACAATGTAGTTTACCAGATTTATCAAAATATATAACAATACACCATAGGGGCGCCTGGGTGGCTCAGTCAGTTAAGTGTCTCCCTTCGGCCCAGGTCGTGACCCAGTGGGTCCTGGGATTGATCACAATGCCTGCTTTTCCCTTCTCCTCTCTGCTTGTGCTCTCTCTCTTGCTATCTCTCTCTTTCTCTCGCTCTCAAATAAATAAAATCTTTTTAAAAAATACACAATTACAACAAATAAAATTTTCAACATATTTGCATTCCATTTTACAGAAAAAGAGCATTAGTTAAACGGTTTTCAAACTTTTTTATACTACATTATATAATTCCTTATATTGGCTACTTTTTTAACTTTAAATCGTCCCCAAAATTTTACAGAGAATGAACTGATAAGTCAATATAGCATGAGATTATTGTACCAATTAAAAACTCTTCCTTGTTCAGGAAAGAAGTTTTATTAATTTGTAAATTGGAACATACATAGACTTTCCTTTCAAAGCTTTTCCAATCCCTCTGGGTACTCTCAATGACTCATAATCTAATTACAAATCACAAGCAAGCAATAAGGAAAGAGAATTCCCTTGTGTCTATCTGCTCTTGACTGACACAAAATCATTGCAAATTCCACAGGGGACACGTGATCCGACTACGAACAGAGTGGGGAATATCCCACCTAAGTAACTCAGATACAAAGAACTGTAGGACAAGGTATTCTCCTCTAACTATAAGCTAGCAGCCAATCCCTTGTGGGAAAATAATCAACACAAGACAAAAATGCAAGCCAAAGAAATCTTAAGAAATATAAACTCTCTAAGCAGAAGCATGCCGAGTTGACCATTGACGTCTCTCAGATTCACCAGTCATCCTAAGAATGTATTCGAACTTCAACCTATAACGCCCTTAGATGTGGATGGAGGTGGAAGCGTTGAGGATGAGTGAGAACCCAGTAAAGTGAGTGAACGTTAGTGTCTGGACGGAAAGACATTAAGACACTCAGGCGACTGTGTTAAGGTCCGCAGCAGTAACAAAGGCCAAAAAGGAGGAGAGGTTTTAGGAATGAGAAGATTGACATCTTGAGAATCTAGTTCTTTTGTTTTGATTTTTTTTTTTTTTTTTCCTTTTAAACGGGAAAAAGTTAAACGGCTGCGAAAGCTTAGGGGACAAGAGGTCGTATCTCGAACACCAAGAAAAGCCACAAGGAGAGGGGAACAGCTGCCCACAGGAAGGCTTACGGTTTGTTAGCCTTTGGAGCCTAGGAAGAACGTAGGGTCAGAAGACAAATTACCCTAGAAGGTAGATGAGGGAGGTGCCAAAATTCTCAAGAGAGAGCCGAAACGGTTGGCAACAGGATCTTCAGAGAGGGCAGGGTCCCCCCAAAATCCGGTCATTTGGGGACCAGAAACACTAAGTCCCAACCTTCTCCTGACTCCGCCAGGCTCAAAGCGCCCCTCACCGAAACAGAACTGGAAAAGTGTAAAAAATGTGCAGGAGCCACCAACCCGGGAAGTGTTCCAGCTCTAGCAGAAGCCGCCCCAAAAGCAGCCAGTACACACGCAAACGCTCCGACCTCAGCGCCGCTGCCACAGGGACCCGAGCTCCCCGGCCACCGTAGTAAGAGGAAAGGCCTCCCCTTCGAACCGAGTAGGTCAGCCACTTCCGGGGCACGAAAGCCTTCTGATTTGTTGTAGCAATATCTGCAACCAACAGACCCATGCTCCACCTCATTCTTTTTCCCCACTCTTCGCCACGCCAGCCCTTCGGCCACCAATACGGCAAGCGCAGAGCCAAGAGAAAGCATCAACCTGTAACTGGTGACTCTGACGGACAATTCACAGTATGCCTTCTTTGAGCTCCCACTGGACAAGTGGACTTCAACTCCCAGAGTGCTACGCAACACCATGCCCCCCCCTCCTTTGCGCAGGAACTACAAGACCCAGTATGCACTGCGCCCCCTTCTCGCTCCTCTTGATCCCCACGGAGCCGAGGGGTGCTTTCAGAGGAGTCACTAAATTCCTTGGACTAATGTAGACCCACTTTGATAAAAATGCCGCTATTCCTTACTGTCTTGTTGTGAAGGTTCCCTAAGCCAAGCTGTAGTTGAGACTGTAGGTAAATACTTACAAAATATTAAGGAACGTGTGCACTTTTTATATTCCCGTTATTTTCAAGGATTGAAAACCAGGACAGTATAAAGGCTTTTTATGAAATGGAAGTTTTTATCCACATTCATAAGGGGTATAATAATAAATTGTTGCAAAGTGTAATCCTAGATCGTTTTGCAGTACTGAAAGATTGTGTTGGAGCAAGGACTACCAGACATGATCCTGAACTGCATAAGAAATTAAAGTAAGAGCTGGAAGTGAAAAATTAATCTGTACTGTCGGACTGTGCACCCACATGGCAAAGAAAATCGTTCAGAATGCCGAGTTGAAAGTTCAATGTTAAACTTTAAAATGTTTTCCACTTCTTTAACGTGCTAATAGTTTGGATTATTTTCATTATTCTTACAAAAAACAGGTAATTGGAACTATTTATTTTCTATTATGTGGTAAGGCAACCAATAACCAATCACACAAAGAATATAGCAAGATCATAAATGTAACATTTATTAGAGTGAACAAAACAAAATAACTTTTCTTGCCTCATTAAATAGCCTGTGATTCCATATTTTAAAATACAGAACTTTGTTTTGATTTCTTAGGACAGATACCATGAATCAAACAAGCTGTCTGGGTTCCTTTTTGTTAGTTTCATTAAGATTTACACTAGCAGGACGCCTGGGTGGCTCAGTCGTTAAGCATCTGCCTTCTGCTCAGGTCTTGATTCCAGGGTCCTGGAATGGAGCCCCACAGTGGGCTCTCTGCTCGGTTGGAAACCTGTGTCTCCCTCACCCCTGGCTGTGTTCCCTCTGTAGCTATCTCTCTCTGTCAAATAAATAAATAAGATCTTTAATAAAAAATATTTACATTACCAAGAATTAATATATTTTATTTTTGATATTGTGCACTAGTAGCCCATGGAAAACAATGCTTGAATTCTTAAGTTATATAGTAATTCCACAAAATAAAATTGAAATATATCATAAACATTGGTTTTCTATGGATTTACAGCTAAACAGATTTTAATTGGTTAGAAAAACGAAGTAGAATACTTTCCATTTTTACAACCTCACATAGAAGTCACAGAGGGAAACTGTATTCTGTAACACTGACAAAGCATGCACTACCATACAAACTGCTTTCCAACTACAGTGTGCTAAATTATGCAGCACTAGCGAGTAAATATTTAAAATCTATGATCACAGAAAACAAGCTGCTGCTTTCCATACTCATGCAGCAACAATATGAATACAGTGAGAGAAACCTTTCCATTGGAATGGTTAGAGGTAATGATAAACTATAATTAGATTATCTGTTATTCATAAGTGTTTGCAGTAAATAAATACATAATTGCATCCACTTATTAAAGATGTTATTAAGGAAGCTTTTAAAATATGCTAAATAATTGATATACATATTCTAAAGTAGTTTCAATGATCAATTGTGTAAATGAAAGTGGAAGAGAGTTAAAAGAGTACATAATTTATGTAACAGACTTTTTAGGTTTTGAAAGGAGATTCTTGGCAGCTGCAATACTCCGCAATATTCTCTCCTCATTTTTAAGTGTGTCTTTGACTTTCCAATTCAGCCAACTGCCAAGCACAAGAGAGTTAAAACTGGACAAGATACTCATTTTAGTTCAACACATACACAATTAGTGCTTCTAGGGACAAAGCACTTTGCTTAGGCACTACCATCTATTTCTGAAGCACAGATAGCTTTGATAGTTGGGAAAGATTTAAAAGGATGATGGAAAGAAGATAAGAGAGCTTTATTAGAATGGAAAACAGAAAGTAAAATATGTGTAACACCGCCTACTAACAATCATTTATGCATTTGGTTAATTGGATTTGGTTAATTGGAACCCTATACTAGCTAATATAACTTCTAAGAGGAGAGAACCACATCTTAAATATGTGTGTCCCTCTCAGCTCTCACACAGCACTTTGCTCAGAGTAACTCCCTCTCCATAAGTGTTTGTGGGAGTTCAGAGTGATGTCTGAGGCCCTGAAACTCCCTTCTTATTCATACTATGTAGTTTTAACATAAGCTGTTATATGTGTTTATTTATTTGACAGAGAGAGAGAGCACAAGCAGGGGGAGCAGCAGGCAGAGAGAGAGGGAAAAGCAGGCTCCCTGTTGAGCAAAAAGCTGGATGTGGGTCTCAATCCCAGGACCCTGGAATCACGACCTGAGCCAAAAGCAGAATCTTAAGGACTGAGCCACTCAGATGCCCCTATTTTAAGGAAATCTTAAAACCTTTCCTCCTTTCCACGTGACCTTATTTCTATCACCTCTCCTGCATATTCTATCTCTTTCTATTTCTCCACTGCCCTCTGTATCTCAACCTAGCTAGCTACAGAATCCTCATAATTTTGAAAGCGAGTTCAGTGGATTCAGCTTCTCTCCTAAATGCAATATTATTCCCTCCTCCTTTTCATTACATAGCCACATTCAGCAAGTGCAGCAAGGTAAACCTTAGTCTTGAAATGCCGCACACGATCTAGTCACAACCTATGTCTACCAAATACCCAGCACTGTGCTAAATCCTGGAAATATGAAGAGACTTCAGATAAGAAAATTATGGTCCCACAATACAATGTAATAAACATTATGATAGAGGTATGGACAAGGTATTAAGAGAATAAGGCATGTCACTTATTCTCAAATTGAGAGACCTTGGAGTAGAAAGTCCTGAGATAACTTAAATGACAAAAATAATTAATCATCTACAGAAGAGGGCAGCTGAACCAATGGAGAATAACTTATAAATTCATTACAGTTGGAACATGAGAGTGAAAGAGTGGTACAAGGGGCGCCTGGGTGGCTCAGTGTGTTAAGCCGCTGCCTTCGGCTCAGGTCATGATCTCAGGGTCCTGGGATCGAGTCCCGCATCGGGCTCTCTGCTCAGCAGGGAGCCAGCTTCCCTTCCTCTCTCTCTGCCTGCCTCTCTGCCTACTTGTGATCTCTCTCTGTCAAGTAAATAAATAAAATCTTTAAAAAAAAGAAAGAAAGAAAGAAAGAGTGGTACGATACAAGGCAGGAAAGACAGACTGGGGCTATTTCCTGAAGGGGTCTTGTGTACTATGTTAAGAATATTGGACTTGAACCTGGTTATATAGGGAACCATTTAGGGAATGGTATAATTTGATTGCATTTTAGCCTGCAGTGGTATGGAGAATGTCTTGGGCTGAAAAGAACAGTTAAGATACTCTTTTCAGGGGTTCCTGGGTGGCTCAGTGGGTTAAATCCTCTGCCTTCAGCTCAGGTCATGATCCCAGAGTCCTGGGATCGAGTCCCACATTGGGCTCTCTGCTCGGCAGTGAGCCTGCTTCCTCCTCTCTCTCTGCCTACCTCTCTGCCTATTTGTGATCTTTGTCTGTCAAATAAACAATACAAATTTTTTTTAAAAAAAGATACTGTTTTCATAATTCACATTTAAAAATGGGAAATCTGAAGTAAATAGTGATTTTTTAAAAAGATTTTATTTTTAAGTAATCTCTATGCCCAATGTGGGGCTTGAACTCACAACCTTGAGATCAAAAGTTATTAGGATATTAGGATAATAGAATCAAAAGGGGGTATGAGGGGGTGAAGGAATCAAGAAAGACCCCCAGGTTTCTGCTTTTACAATTTCCATATGTTGAGTTAGGAATGGTTGGGGCACCTGGCTGGCTCAGTGAGAAAAGCATGTGGTTCTTGATCTCAGAACTGTGAGTATGAGCCCCACAATGGGTGTAGAAATTACTTGAAAATAAAATCTTAAAAAATAAGAAAGAAATGCTTTAGAGTTCCCAGATGGCTATATCCAGGAGACAGTTAGATATGAAGCTTAAGAGAAAGATTTGAGCTCAATATATACTTTTGGAGTAATTGACTTCAGATGACAATTGAAAAAAACGTGGGCATGGGTAAGATTTTTTTTTCTTCGAAGATTTTTTAAATTTATTTGTTTGTTTGTTTGTTAGAAAGAAAGAAAGAGAGCATGAGCACAAGCAGGGCAAACAGCAGGCAGAAAGGAAGAAGCAGGCTCCGCACTGAGCAAGGAGCCAATGCAGGATGCCATCCCAGGACCCTGGAATCATGACCTGAGCCAAAGGCAGATGCCCAATCGACTGAGCCACCAGCCATCCCTGGGCATGGATAAGATTGTGAGCTACGTAAATAGAGATATAAGCTTATAATTCAGGAATGAGGTAAGGGAGAGAAGGTATATACAAATGTCTCGAAATCCTTCGAGGAACAAATTTTTACATAAAAGCAGAGGATTTTCAGAATGAAGAGAGAGCTGAACTTGTCTCTGGACCTGGTGTGCATGAATAAATGAGAACAAAACGACTAAAACAATAAAAAAAGAAATTCAAGAAAGTTGCAGAGAGACCAAATCCAGAGAAAAGTCAGCATTCATTAAGAACAGGAGTTGAGGGATGCCTGGGTGGCTCAGTTGGTTGAGCGGCTGCTTTCAGCTCAGGTATTGATCCCAGTGTCCTGGGATTGAGTCCCACATTGGGCTCCTTGCTTGGCAGGGAGAGCCTGCTTCTCCCTCTGCCTCTGCCTACCACTCTGTCTGCTTGTGCTTGCTCTTGCTCTCGCTCCTTTCTCTCTCTCTGACAAATAAATAAAGAAAATCTTAAAACAAAAACAAAAAAGAACAGGAGGTGAGGGGAGCGGCTCAGTTGAGTAAGCATCTGCCTTAGACTGATCCCAGGTTCCTGGGATAGAGCCCCAGTTGCCACAGACTCCCTGCTCAGCTGCTCAGCAAGGAGTCTTCTCCCTCTCCCTCTGCTCCTCCCTTATCCCCTCCCTCCACGGCCCCCCCGCCCTCCATCCCTGCTCCTCCTGCTCTCTTTCTCGAAAATAAATAAATAAAATCTTTAAAAAAAAAAAAAAACAGGAAGTGAATTCTGTGAGGAGAATCATGCTGTAGCTAATTAGAGCATGAGAGAAGAAATGGAAAGACTTCTAAGGGAGAAAAGTAGTAAGAGGATTGGGTCAGGGGAAAGCGAAGCACAGGTGAGAACAGAAAAAGAAAGATGATGACCAAGGATGAGAGGAATATGAGGTATATTCACCAGGCTCGAGGTTTCAAAGCAGAAATTCGACATAAATCTGAGGTTGACCCTAATAGTGTGTAGCTTTCAGGACTCTTGGCCACAGAAAGTGCAACTGACTGGCTTCCACTCACATCCTTGTTTTATGATGGAATCCACATCCTCCTTACGGCCCAGAGCTTCTGGGCAGGGATATTCCTCCCCCAAACCCTATAAGGCATAAAGTATGATTTTCCTGAAGTTTAGACTCTAATCAAACATTTATTTGGGTTTAGGCATGAACATGTGGCACAATTCCAGACAATGAGATGTGAGGGAAAACTTGCCAGGGAGCTTCTGGAAAAGGTTTTTGCTAACAAAAAGCAGTTCATGCTCGGCACCCTAGTCATAGCAGCATTATTCACAGTAGCTAAAGCTGGAAGCAGCCCAAGTGTTCATCAACAGGTGAATGAATAAGCAAAATGTATATAGACGCACAATGTAATCTTATTCAGCCCTTTAAAAAGTAAGAAATTGTGATATATGAGACAACATGAATGAACCCTGAGGACTGAAATAATCCAGTCACAAAAAGACACACACTGTGTGGTTTCACTTATGTGAGCTACCCAGAATAGTCATATTCAGAGACAGAAGTAGAATGGTGGTTGTCAGGGGCTGGGGGAGTGGGGAATGAAGAGTTATTATTTAATGGTTATAGAGTTTCAGGTTTGTAAGATGAAATGAGTTCTAAAGACAGATGGTAGTGACGGCTGCACCACAGTGTGAATGTACTTAATACTACTGAACTGTGTACTTAAAATGGTTAAAATAGTAAATTTTATGTTATGTATATTTTACTACAATAAAAAAAATGGAGGGGAAAAAAAGCATTGCATGCCAAGATTATTTAATGGCAAAAGAATAGTCTCTTCAACAAATAGTGGTGGGACAACTGGATTTCCACATGCAAAAGAATAAATCTGAATCCCTAATCATATGATATATCCATACCATATTTAAAAATAAACTCAAAATAGGTCAAAGATCTAAATAGAAAAGTTAAAATAATAAAACATACAGTAAAAAACATACAGGTTTATTTTCATAACCCGGATTCAGCCATAGCTTCTTAAATGTGACACCAAAGCACAAAGAAGAAAAGAAATAGATAAGTTGGACTTCATCAAACTTCACAAACTTTTATGCATCAGAGGACACCGTGAAAATGGTGAAAAGACAATCCACAGGTTAGAAAAAATATTTGCAAGTCATATATCTAACAAAGGTTTAGTATCCAGAATATACAAAGAACTAACAGATCAGAAACAGATAAAAACCCAATTAAAAGATGAGCAAAGGGGGTGCCTGGGAGGTTCAGTCGTTAAGCGTCTGCCTTCAGTTCAGGTCATGATCCCAGAGTCCTGGGATCCAGCCCTGCATTGAGCCCTACAGTCCTGCTCAGCAGGAAGCCTGCTTCTCCCTCTCCCACTCCCCCTGTTTGTGTTCCCTCTCTCACTGTGTCTCTCTCTGTCAAATAAATAAATAAAATCTTAAAAAAAAAAAACACAAACAAACAAGCACTTATACTCTTCCTTCCACCAAACACTGCTCTCCAAGGAAGAATAGCAATTTAATACTGTTCATAAACATTACTTGTGTTAGTCTAAGTCTTAGTCTGACTCAATTTCAGGTTCTTCTGAATCTAAATATAGTTTCTCTCTCTCTCTCTCTCTCTCTCTCTCGCTGTTGATAGAAAATTATTAACTATTTTGGGTTTTAGGAGACAGGAGAAAGGAGAAAGAGTCTGATACTGGCAACTTGTCACTTGAACCAAAAGCCAGATCTCAAACTTTGAATTGGGCTAAGATTCAAATGTTTATCAACAGTTCATAACATGGAAATGTGTTTTATGTTTTAATGACAAGTGAAAAAAGCTGAATAAAAAATTATGTGTGTAAAATAATCACAACTCTTTTAAACAAATGAAAAACTACACTTAGAAGAAAAGATATCAAGATATACAGATTAAAATATCAATAGCAGTTGCATTTAGATGATGAAATTTTGAATAATTTTTTTCTTACAGATTTCTACACTTCACAAATGATTTACAACCTGTATTTTTTTTTAAAGGTTTATTTATTTATTTGACAGAGATATAGCACAATTAAGCAGAGTGGCAGGCAGAGGGAGAGAGAGAAGCAGGCTCTCCGCTGAGCAGGGAGCCCAATGCGGGACTCGATCCCAGGACCCCAGAATCATGACCCGAGCCGAAAGCAACAGCCTAACAAACTGAGCCACCCAGGTGCCCTACAACCTGTATTTTATTTTATAAATATAAAGGTGTTACTCATTTAAGAATAATAATAAATTGGTATTAATATTAAACCTTGATATCACAAAAGCTGTAGTTTTTGAACTTATAAAAACCTTAGATTGATGTATCTTAAAGTAAAAAGCAGCCAGAAGAGAACTCCTTTTGATATTTATTCTTTTTTACTTCTCCACAGAAACACAAAAGCTGGAAAGGATCGTGTTTATTAAGTCCCAGTACTTAGTTTTGTTTATTAAGTTCGCAAATTTGTACCACTAAATGACAAATGCCATTTTCAAAATAAATTTACTCGAGTTTTGAAAATGTTTGGTCTTTGAGGCAAGGCTAAAAACTCAGTTGGCCAGGTGCCTATGTGAGCATGACATTGTCTTGCCCTAGAAAAGCTTGAAATCTTTTGAGGGAGACAAGAATATATACAATAAATTATAAAGCAAGGCCGAATGTGAATAGGACTTAATAAAGACAAAGTCTTATTGTGGCATAGAATAAGAATAAATCCTCAAAATAAATTCCATATCAGGGTAGAAGATAATTTGCGCTGGGCTAAATATAGATATGTATATGTGTGAATATACATATACATGCACTTTTGTATCTATGCGTATACATGCATGTACATGTTTATGTAAATATATATTCCTTTTAAAAAATATTTTATTTATTTCTTTGACAAAGAGGGAGAGAGAGCACAAGCAGGAGGAAATGCAGAGCGAAAGAGAGAAGCAAACTCCCCACTGAGCAAAGAGCCAGATATGGGGCTCAAGTCCAGGACCCTGGGATCATGATCTGAGCCAAAAGCAGACGTTTAATCAACTGAGCCACACAGGCACCCCTCTACATATATATTCTGATTTATAAAATAACCTAGATCTTTTAAGAGCCTATATGGCCCGGTCAGTTAATCATCTGACTCTTTGTTTGGGCTCAGGTCATGATCATGAGGTCATGATATTGAGGCCCTCATCGAGCTCTACACTCAGCATGGAGTCTGCTTGAGATTCTTTGCCTCTCCCTCTCCCTCTGCTTGTGTGCATAGATGTGTACTCTTTCTCTCTAAAATAGATAAATGAAATCTCAAATAAAATAATCTAAGTCTTTGATTAAAAAAATTCAAAGGGTACCTGGGTGGCTCAGTGGGTTAAAGCCCCTGCTTTCGGCTCAGGTCATGATCTCAGGGTCCTGGGATCGAGCCCCGCATCAGGCTGTCTGCTCGGCAGGGAGCCTGCTTCCTCCCCTCTCTCTGCCTGCCTCTGCCTACTTGTGATCTCTGTCTGTCAAATAAATAGATAAAATCTTTAAAAAAAAAATCAAATACTAAGGAAACATACTACAATGAAGATAGTGACCTCTAGGAATTTGTTGTATAATCTTAGCTTTTTATGACTATATTAACATAAAATATTATTACAAACATTTGGTAATATATTGAATAAGTATAGATTGCCTACATTGTGTTAGGCACTGTTTTAGGGGCTTGGGTTATATCAGTGAACAAACACAATGGTTCTTCTTCTCAAGGAGCTTACATTTTAGTTGGTTAAGACAGAACAAACAAAAAATAAAATAGGGACACCTGACTGGCTCAGTCAGAAGAACATGTGATTCTTGATCTCAAGGTTATGAGTTTCAGCCCCACATTGTAGAGTGTAGAGATTACTAACAAAAATAAATAAACTTTCAAAAATGAAAAAATAAGTAAATTATGTAGAATGTTAGATGGTGGTGAGTTTTTGGAGATGAAGAGAGGAAGAAAAACAGAGGATAGGAGAAAAGTTCAAGAGTCCTCAGGGATGGATTATCATTTTAAATATGGCACTGGAGGTAGTCCTTGTTTAGAAGGTGACATGTGAATGAAAATTTAAGGAAGTAAGAGAGGAAGGCAAGCAGACAGGAGAGAAGAGTATTTAAATGGAGGGAACAGGCAGTACAAAAGCTCTAAGGTGGAAATATGCCTTTACCTGTGCCCTTCTCTAGTCAGAAATATCTTTAAGTATTTAGAAGCTGACAAGCTCACTGTGGCAGATAGTTCTCCCACATTCTAATTTTCACTTAAAATCTCAAATTTTACTGTCAGCAGAAAATATTGTGTAGTTTTTATTGAAGTAACATAGTCTCATTCTGTCAAATGCCGAAGTCTGAATAAACATATTTGCCAGTTACTTTTTCATGTTAAAATGGTTTTTCAAGAAAAAACTATCCAGTTTAGCTGGCAACTCAAACAATCACAGACTTCTGCCTCCAGAAGTGTGAGACAAGAGATTTTTGTTATTTAAACTGCTAAATTGTGGTGCTTTATTATGGCAGTCCTAGCAAGCTAATACAGCATACAATAATTTATAAGTTATGTATATTTTTTATTACTAAATCAAATATTCCCAACTCATCAACAGGATGCACAAACATGTCCAAGAATAGTAATTAAATTCAATCATCTTTGATATTTGGATGATATTCAGTTATATAAAACCATAAATTTAAACAAAATTTTCAGTTTATTATTATAAAAGTATTTTTTGGCAAGGTAGGAAGATAGAACATTACGGTTTTAGCTTGTACATTTAGGGTTTTTTTGTTTTTGTTTGTTTGTCTTACATTTAGAACTTCAATCCATTTGAATTCCTTTTGGTATATAATAGGAGGTAAAGCTTCATTCTTTTGCTTGTGGATTTCCAGTTGTCCTAGTGCCATTTGTTGAAAAGACTATTCCTACACTTGAAATTAATAATACAGACTATGTTAACTAAATTGAATTTAAATAAAGAATTTTTTAAAGAAGGAAAGAAAAGACTATTCCTTCACCACTAAATTGTGTTGGCATTCCTGTTGAGAATCCATTGGCCCATAAATATGTTAAGTGTTTTTCTGGACTCATAATTCTATTCCTTTTTTAAAACTTTTTTAAAAAGATTTAATTTATTTATTTGTCAGAGAGCGAGAGAGAGCACACGCCTATGAATGAGACAATCAGAAAGGGCTATAGGCAGAGGGAGAAGCAGGCTCTCCGAGGAGCAGGGAGCCCGATGCCGATGCCATCTGGCTGCCAGGCTCCATCCCAGGATCCTGGGATTGTGACCTGAGTCAAAGGCAGATGGTTAATGACAGAGTCACCCAGGAGCCCCTGAAGACCTCACTTTTGAGTAATCTCTGCACCCAGCGTGGGGCTCAACCCTACATGCTCCACTGGCTGAGCCAGCCAAGCACCGCTATATTCTTTTGAAATATATGTCTATCCTTACGCTGGTACCATATTTTCTTTCATTACTGTAACATTGTGGTAAGTTTCAAAATTGGGAAATGTGAGTCTTCCAATTTTATTCTTTTTCAAAATTGTTTTTGCTATTGCCAGTTGCTTACAAAATTTCTTTAAGAATTTTAGGATCGTCTTGTCAATTTCTGCAAAAAGTCAGCTAAATTTTTTTTTAAAAACTGTATTTATTTATTTATTTGTCAGAGAGAGAGAGAGAAGGCACAAGCACGCAGAGTGGCAGGGGGAGGCAGAGAGAAAAGCAGTCTCCCCGCCAAGCAAGGAGCCCGGTGTGGGACTCAATCCCAGGATTCTGGGATCATGACTTGAGCTGAAGACAGCAAGCTTAACTGACTGAGCCACCCAGGCATCCCTCAGCTAAAATTTTTATAGAATTGTATCTGTAGCACAATTTCAGGAGTCTCTCTATAAGCATAACAATGCTGATTACATAATATGAACTCAATATTTTTTTGTATCTGGTAACAGTTAAGAGTATGGACTGAGCAGCCAAATTACTTGAGTTCTATTCCAAGTGCTGACGCTTATTGGCTGTTTGACTTATGGGCCAGATATCCACCCATCTTCTTTGTACTCAGTCTTCTCATCTACAAAATGAGGATAATAATAACACCTACTTTATAAGATTGTTGCGAAGATTATAAAAATTAATATAAGGGAAGTCCATGGACCAGTGCTAGCCATATATTGTCTGTTCTTATACTCACTATACTAAACATCATCTACCTTGTCATCATCATTCTTCATTTAATAGCCAAGTTGGCTAAATTTCAAAGAATAACTTCTAAACATGGGTATCTGTATTTCAGGTTATAACTATTATATTACAGATATCCTCCTTCATACAAAATACAGCATGAAAGTTGGTCAGATTAAATTTATCCAAGAAAGTGTATCATACATAAACTTAGGAAGTATCTTCGGCCTAAAAACCTAATGAATTAAACAGATTTCAATGAGCTGCCAGTAGATGGCTCTCTTAATTTGCTGTTTTATTTTCACTTCAGCTTTGTGCTTTTTCCCAGTCAAGTTACAACCATCAAAAAATCCCAGTAACGGGGTAGAAATGGTTCCCCAGAAATTATCTAATTCATTTGTCTATTTTCTAGAAGGACTTAAAATACACATCTGTAGTCATCTGCAGAAGTACCTCTTTAGAGGACAGTTGTGGGGGGTTGTTGGTGGTGGTTTTATTTTTTTTTTAAATATTTATTTTTATTTATTTGAGAAAGAGGGGGTATGCAGAAAGAAGAAAGTCTCAGGCAGACTCCATGCTAAACTCAAAGAGCATCACAGGGCTCAGTCTCACAACCCTGAGATCAGGACCTGAGCTTAAACCAAGAGTCTGATGTCCAACAAACTGCATCACCCAGGTGCCTCTGTTGTTGTTTAATGAATAAAACCTCAAGGAACACTTTGGGTAATGTTTTAATCAGAGACAAGAATTTTGGTTATTTTTACATGTCATGATACATGGATGAACCTAATTTGTTTTTTAAATTTTTCTTGGAAAATGAGCTTCTAATTTTTCTTTTTATCTCATTTTTAAAAAATAACAGTCAAGTAATGACTTATAAAAATCCATCTTTTTTAGGGATACCTGGGTGTCTCAGCCTGTTAAGTATCTGCCTTTGGCTCAGGTCATGATCCCAGGGTCCTGGGATCAAGTCCTGCATTGGGCTACTTGTTCAGTGGGACACTTGCTTCTCCCTCTGCCTGCCACTCCCCCTGCTTGTGTGCTGTCATGCTTTCTCTCTCTGACAAATAAATAAATAAAATATTTTTAAAAAGCCAACTTTTCTATAATATATTGGTTGTTTAAGATCTTTCCATCGCTATGACATTTTACCTTTCTTTTATTATACTGTGATTTATTAGAATTTATTTTGTTATTAGTTCCTTGAGTGTTTGGGAAATAAAGCTGTATTTTTTTTTTTCTAAAGATTTTATTTATTTATTTGACAGAGAGAAATCACAAGTAGATGGAGAGGCAGGCAGAGAGAGAGAGGGAAGCAGGCTCCCTGCTGAGCAGAGAGCCCGATGTGGGGCTCGATCCCAGGACCCTGGGATCATGACCCGAGCCGAAGGCAGCGGCTTAACCCACTGAGCCACCCAGGCGCCCCAATAAAGCTGTATTTTATTCTATAAGGTATCTGTATATATGACAGATATAAACAGATATTCACCAGTTAGACCTTATAACATATAGTGTTTATAGCTCTACTCACTGTCTCTGCAAAATTTTAGAACTTATTTCTTCAGATGATGTCTCTAAACTCCTAAATATACCTGTGCTCTACAGTTCTGTCGCATCCTGGGCAAGTCCAGGGGGAAGCCCGGTCTCTTCATTACTTTCACAAAGACCCACTTACACAGAAGCACTTATTGAAGAGCTATAGAATCTCAAGGAGAAGTCACAGGGCAAGGCTCTTGGTCTTTAATTAGAACACTCTTGATTTTACTTCATATTTCCTCCTCTTTACTTCTCTCCATTTCTTCCTCTATAACCAGAATTTAAAAATAAATTCAAACCTGTTATTCATAGAATAGATCGGCCAAGTGTCAGACCTTCTCATGTTCCTCAGACTCTTCGACTGACCCCATGGGTAGCTCTAAAGCTGAGATGGCCCTTCAGAAATGTCTTGAATCAAGGCAAGAGGCCAGGATTTGGAACCCTTCATTGATCAGTCTGGACATAAGTTGCTCCCAGAAAGGAAGCATAAAGAGATGGAATGAGGTGCTCCCTTTGTGTAAGAGCAATTCCCAGAGAGAGAGACTCAGCTTTGAGCCATCAGCAGCCAACACTGCCAAAGCCAGGGAAAAATCAGTGCTTCCATCTTAAAGGTGGCATCTGGACAGTGCACCACAGCGATCTATCTCAGAGTCCATCTTCAGAAAAAGAAAATGAAGCTTAAACAGCAGGACATAAAACCAGAAAGAAATAGAGAAGTCCAACAATATTATTTGAGTAGCTCAGCTTAGCTCTCTCTCTGGAATTCCTAATTACAAAAGTCAATAGATTCCATTTTCTGCTTAGGCCATCTGATATTGGGGTTCTGTCATTTGCAACTGAAAGACCCTGACTAATAATACCATATGTTTAAAGAAAGCAATAATCATTAATTTCTTCTTCCAGCACTTTCCACAATGTTATAATTTATTTATTTACACATCTATCTTTCTAATTAGACTGTAAATTCCTTATAGGATCACATTTTATTCATTCATCTCTAGCATCTATAGCAGTGCATACATAAAGGAGATAGTGAATAAATATTTATTGAATTAATGAGTAACAAAACACCAAAATGATAGACAATGCACAAGCATAGACATGGATGAGTTCACAGAGCTCATTAAGAAAAGTGTAGTCAATGTTTATTTGAGGGGCATTTTGCTGGCTCAGAAGAATGTACAAGTCCTGGGGTGCCTGGGTGGCTCCATCATTAAGTGTCTGCCTGCGGCTCAGGTCATGGTCCTGGGGACCTGGGATCAGGCCTCACATCGGACTCCCTGCTCAGTGGAAAGCCTGCTTCTCCCTCTATCACTCCCCCTGCTATTTTCTCTCTGTGTGTCAAATAAATAAAATCTTTTTTAAAAAGAAGAAGAAGAACGTGCAACTCTTGATCTCAGGGTTGTGAGTTCAAGCCCCTTGCTGGGTGTAGAGATTACTGAGAAAAAGAAATAAGCTTGGTTTGACACCTGGGTGGCTCAATCAATTGAGTGTCTGACTCTTGATCTCAGCTAAGTGCTTGACCTCACAGTTGTGAGTTTAAGCCCCACATTGGACTCTGCACTGGGTGTGGAGCCTACTCATAAATAAATAAACAAACAAACAAGAAAACTTTTAAAAAGTTTACTGGAAAGGCACAATATTTGGCCTCTCTGATTTCACATTTCTTCTCTCAACTCAGTCTAAATTGGAATTTAGCCCCAAAACTCAGATTCTTTAATATCAGGTAGCTTTAGGTTGATGTTTAAATTAGGTTTGGTCAAATACTCATTTCTTCTTAAAATACACTTTCTTGCCTTCTCTCTGCTCCACATTCATTCTCGGTCTATGGATTTGTTCACCATGTATTTGGTCCCAGGCCCTGCACTAGACTCTGGGAATATACCAATGATAGAATGATAGTATGATAGAAAACCCTCCATCTAGGAAGTGTATATTCTTTAAAAGGAAGGCAAAAATTTTTTTTTTAAGATTTTATTTATTTATTTGACAGAAAGAAATCACAAGTAGATGGAGAGGCAGGCAGAGAGAGAGAAAGAGAGGGAAGCAGGCTCCCTGCTGAGCAGAGAGCCCGACGCAGGACTCGATCCCAGGACCCTGAGATCATGACCTGAGCCGAAGGCAGCGGCTTAACCCACTGAGCCACCCAGGCGCCCCAAGGAAGGCAAATTTTAAACAATTACAAATGTATTTGTATTACATAAGGTAGTAACAGGAGTGTTTAACAGGGGAGGATAACCAAAATTGTGAAATTAGGGAAAGTGTCTCTAAGAAAATGACATTCTTTTTTTTTTTTAATGACTTTTCTACAGAGATTCAAAGGAAAAATGTGTTAGCTCCCAGAGGCCCCAACAAATATTTCACTGAGTCTCATTGGCCTAAGGTAATCAGTATGATCAGAGGAAATAGATGAATTCACTAATTCAGTAAGTGAATCAATAATTTTATTAATTCAATAGAAATTCACTAAATAGTTAAGCTCACAAGAATCCACTTCTGGAACTGAAGGTGAAATTAATCTCTCCAAAATTATATGGTTCAGAGCAAGAGAGAAGAATTTTTCCCAAAAGGAGATTTTTGGGTGTAGCTACAGAGAAGTGGAAATGGCTGCTGGGCAGTAAGCACAAGCATCCCATCATAGGCAGCAAGACATGATTCAGAAAGCCCGCTAGAAGACCTTTGCAGTAATCCAAGCGATAGATGACTTAAATAAGAAGAGGCCAAAGAGGGTTGAGAGAATGAATAGGACTTGATAATTAATTGGCTGAGAGAATAATAAGCTGAGAGACTATTCAAAGATGACTCCAAGATTAAAGTTTTTTCTTGCCCAACTTTGACACAGTTAGCCTAGAAGTCTTAAGAATTTCCTGGGTGGGTACATGAATGAGGAAAGATTTCCCTACCTTGTCATAAAGTTCTTTTTGGATGTTTTATAAACTACTCTTTAAAAAAAAAAAAAGATTTTTATTTATTTTTTTATTTGACAGAGAGAGAGAGACAGTGAGAAAGGGAACAGAAGCCGGGGGAGTGGGAAAGGGAGAAGGAGGCTTTCCCCCAAACAAGGGGCCCGATGCGGGGCTCAATGCGGACTCAATCCCAGGTCCATGGGATCATGACCTGAGCTGAAGCCAGACAATTTAATGACCGAGCCACCCAGGTGTCCCTCTAACTACCTTTGTAAATGTTTCCCTTTAGAAACCCTTTAGAGTTCTCTGTTGTTCTTCTGGACCCTCATATGCTTTTCTGTAGTGTATTGCTTTTCTGAACCATATTCACTAATCAAATGTTAAGTGTCCTACTAACTTAGATTCTCTATGCACTATACTAGACAAGCATCTGACTCTTTAACGCTACCCATTGGCAAATGTGTTGAAGTTGGACTTTTTTTTTAAGACTTTATTTATTTATTTGTCTGAGAGAGAGAGAGAGAGAGAGAGCACAAACAGGGGGAACGTCAGGCAGAGGGAGAAGCAGGCTCCCTACTGAACAAGGAGCCTGATGCAGGACTCAATCTCAGGACCCTGGGATCATGACCTGAGCCAAAGAGAGATGCTTAACTGACTGAGACACATTGGCATCCCAGATATTATTTTAAAGTAGTTTTTTGTAAATATCAAAAAATAGTATACCCACTGGGGCACCTGGGTGATTCAGTCAGTTAAGTGTCTGACTCTTGATTTTTGGCACAGATCATGATCTCAATCAGAGTTGTGGGATCAAACCCTGTGTCTGACTCATTGTTCAGCACAGAGTCGGCTTGAGATTCTCTCTCTTTCTCTCTCCTTCTTCCCCTCTCCCTACTCACACTCTCTATCTCTCTCTAAAACAAAACAAAACAAAAAATAATATACCCAGGATTGTAGACACAAATTGTGATGGCTGTTCACCTGCTCATTCCCCTGTGACTCTGTTTTGTAAGGGATTCCAGATCCCTGGTCACCAATGTAAGGCACATGCTCTAGACTGGGTCAGTTTAAGTTCCTTACTTCCCTAGCCAGAGTGATTTATCCAAGGGATGGGTTTATTATTCCTTCCTAGAGAGTTTTCATAATGAAGCTGAGAAAAAGAGGTTTACCTTTTTCTAAAACAACTAAGCTTGAAAGAATACAATTTCAAGTCTCTTTGCCTGTTAATCTTCATGAATTAGACATCTAAAGGAAAAATTAACACCAATGTGCAAAAAGATAGAGACATAAAGATAAGGAAAGAGAGAAAGAAATAGAGATGGAGAGACAGAGATCTTAAAATCAGAGAGAATTTATATCCCTGGGCACTGCTCTCCATGGAGGCAGCTCAAATTCTGACCTTTCTGTAGCTTTGTCATGTGTTCTACTAGGGATCCCAAGTGCTGGCACATGACAGGAGCTCTAAAAATGTTGAGATAGAGACTTTCCTTTGGACAAATATGAAGTGACCCGGACCACATTCACACTTCCTTACAAAACAATTTTTTAAAAAAGACAAAATATAAGAAAAAAATGGTTTTTAGACACTGGACATCAGGCAATAAAAGACGGTATGATTTCAGGGCAGCTGGCTGGCTCAGTTGGTAGAGCACACAACTCTTGATCTTGGATTATGAGTTCAAGCCCCATGTTGGGGGTAGAGATTGCTCTAAAAAAAGTGGGGGGGGGATGCCTGGATTGCTCATTCAGTTGGGCATCCGACTTTTGATTTCCATTCAGGTCGTGGTCTCAGAGTTGTGAGATTGAGCCATGTCAGGCTCCATGCTCAACGAGGAGTCTGCTTCTCCCTCTACTCTCTCCCTCTTCTTTATCTCTCTCCAGAATAAATAAATAAATCTTAAAAAAAAAAAAACCAGTATGATTTCTAAAGGGAGGAAATAAACAAAGTGAGCCTTATGAACATCTCTACTTATTGTCTGGAGAGAGTTCCATACTGCACTGCGAAGAGGGGGAAGCCAGGTGGAGCCTCATGGTCTCTCTGAGTTGAGAAGATAGAGTTGGGGCCATGAGAGGACAAGGCGGCTAGAGTTTTCAGGGCAGCATACCAAAGAAGAGATCATTGCACAGAGTGTACTCTGAAGATCTAGAGAGGTCTACCTCTATTGCTTAGCTGAGTATTGATCAGAGTATGGATATAAGGAACTAAGGTGGAAATAAACAAAAATCTTTATAGTTTTCTTTAAGCCTATGTGTTCCAACTTGGGAAATAGATGATAAATATATCCTTATAGTTTCCAATGAACAAAACTTCTAAAGGTTTTTAAACAATTATTGGATGAATGTGAATCAATCAGTTCTTCCCTGTTCCTTAAGCTAGTTGTGGCCAGATTTCTGTTGCTTACAACCAAAGAATATTAACCAGTATACCTTATAATTTTACTTCCCAGAGTTTATCTTTAAGAACTAACAAAGGAGTCCGAAGATTTTGGTTATAAGAATGACGTTCAGGGGCGCCTGGGTGGCTCAGTGGGTTAAGCCACTGCCTTCGGCTCAGGTCATGGTCCCGGGGTCCTGGGATCAAGTCCCGCATGGGGCTCTCTGCTCAGCGGGGGGCCTGCTTCCCTTCATCTCTCTCTGCCTGCCTCTCTGCCTGCTTGTGATCTCTCTCTGTCAAATAATTAAATAAAATCTTTAAGAAAAAAAAAAAAAGAATGACTTTCATTTAAAAAAAAAGAAAGAAAATGTCTATCATTTTAATGTCTATAAATTATAGAAATGAGGAGTGCCTGGGTGAGTCAGTCGGTTAAGCAGCCAACTCTTGATTTTGGTCATGATCTTAGGGCTATGAGATCAAGCCCCATGTTGGTGGGGGTCTTCACTCAGCAGGGACTTTGCTCAAGATTCTCTTTCCTCTCTCTCCCCCTTTGCTCCTACCCCTGCTCACTCTTTCTCTTAAATAAACAAATAAAATATTTTTAAAATATAAATAAATAAATTTCAAAAATGAGTAACAAGACAAAGATTGTGCAAATTTTGGTAAAATAGTCTAATGAAATACTACATAGTAACTAACGTGACATTTTAGTTTCTTGTCTGACATAGAAATATGCTTATGATATTGATGAATCTTAAAAGGTAAGTTATAAACCAGTATGTATAGCTTTTTATTGTACATATGTATATATACACATATAAAGTGTGGAAAGATTCATCTTAAAATGTTAGTAATTCTTATCTTTGGTTGGTAGAGTTCAGGTAGTTTTTATTCTCTTTCTTTTTTTTAAAGTAGCTTTGCGCAGTGGCAGTATCGTAGCCAATGAGGTTTATCCGAGGCGCGATTATTGTTAATTGAAAACTTTTTTTTTAAAGTATATGTACAGGGGCGCCAGGGTAGCTCAGTGTCCAACTCTTGATTTCGGCTCAGGTCATGATCTAAAGGTCATGGGATTGAACCCATTGGGCTCCATGCTCAGTGCAGAGTCTGCTTGAGGTTCTCTTTCTCCCTACTCCTTTCCCCTCCCCTGGCTCACACTCTCTAAAATAAAATCAATATATCTTTTTTTAAAAGTCCCTGTATATTCTGATTATTCTACAACAAATTTGTTTCAACTATTTGTTTTTAATGCCTTAAATGTCTCCTTAATTGACTCCAGAGTTTCTGGGTTTTATTTAAAGTTTACCTCTGGGTTCCAGTTTATTTGCAAAGCAGAGGAGATTGACACACTTTTAACCAGTTAAATAATTAAGTCCTATCCTGCTCAGATTACAAATTCCTCCTCTTTCTCCAACTCCCTTTCCAGAGCTCTAATAATTGCATTTGTGCAATGTAACAGCTATACAAATGTACATATACTGCAGGCACAATAAAAGTTGTTAAGTAGGGCGCCTGGGTGGCTCAGTGGGTTAAGCCGCTGCCTTCGGCTCAGGTCATGATCTCAGGGTCCTGGGATCGAGTCCCGCATCGGGCTTTCTGCTCAGCAGGGAGCCTGCTTCCCTCTCTCTCTCTCTCTCTGCCTGCTTCTCCATCTACTTGTGATTTCTCTCTGTCAAATAAATAAATAAAATCTTTAAAAAAAAAAAAAAAAAAAAGTTGTTAAGTAGATGGTTATTCTCTCAGTAATAACCTAGGAGAGAGATGTTGTATAGCCAAAGGTATATATGTTTAATAAAATGGGGCCAGAGAGATTTTAAACTTCTACCAAAACACATTGAAAGAGCTCAGTTATTAAAGCTTACAAATGTTTCCCAGTGCCTGGCTGATCTAATGCTTTGGCAAATATTGAAAGTGACCTATGTCCCCAGGGAGAAACATTTTATGCCTAATAATTTGATGTCCCAGATTTTCCAGAAAAGACCTGATTTTTTCCTTTCTTTTGTTTTCCACAACAAAGGTCATTCCTTTACTGGATTTTAAATTTTATGTCTCTGCAAGATTTTTCCTATAAGTGAATTCATGCATTTAAATTAAAAAAATATTTTGCTAGTTTACAAATCCCAATTATTAATTTTTTAAAAATTACCAAAGCATCAGAGTTCGAACAATTGAATCGAACAATTACCTCTGGCAGGGTAATGTGGTATTGATGACCCCAGCAGGATTGAGGAGAGATATGAATATTGTGGATATTAAAAATCTAATTTGAGGGGCGCCTGGGTGGCTCAGTTTGTTGTGTGACTATCTTGGGCTCAGGTCATGATCCAAGACTGCCAGGATCGAGTCCGGCATCAGGCTCCCAGCTCCTTTGGGAGTCTGCTTCTCCCTCTGACATTCTCCTCTCCCATATTCTCTCTCCCTCATTCTCTCTCAAATAAATAAATAAAATCTTTTTTTTTTTTTTAATCTAATTTGGTGTTCATATGTTGGCAACCACAAGAAACTACCACCTGAATTCCCAGGCAACCTGCACCATAACTATTTCTGCCCTGAATTCTAATGCCAGATGTAAAACTAACTAGCTGTATAAAAGAGGTTCAATCAGTATTTTGTTGCTTGCATATCCTTATCTCTCAAGTAGGATTTAAAAAAATGAACTATCAGCCCTGTTGGGTTGTTTTGAGGATTAAATTAAATACTCAAAGCAAATATTGATCTGAAAAACATTGTTTTTACGAAGGAGTCCTTTGTTAAAATCTTACTATGGAAGTTAAGAAATAAAACACAGAGAAGTCAAATTGCCCTGGTTGAAGATGATATGAAGGGCAGAAGCCCATCATACAAATTTAAAATGTTACTGTTGCTCTTTCTCATGTTTATTAGGGAAATAAATACAAGAACAAGTTTAAAAAAAAAAAAAAGAATAGGAATCACTAACAATTCCACTGCATAGAGAATTATGGGTAGACTATATTTTTCCAAACCCTAAAGATTATCTTCAAACAAACTTGAGCAAGTGACTGGTTGAAGAGAGTGAAGTCTTTCCCATGGTTCCATGGGGCTGGCCTCAGTGAGATTCTAGGCCAAGGAATCTCTCAGTGAGATTCCTTCTAAGGAAGGCAGATTTCATCAAGTCCAGGAGGCAATGAAACACATGGCCAGAAAGAGGAGACAAAGGCCAGAAGCTGCTAGAGAAGGAATCTGAATAAAGAGCCAGACTGAAGGAAACCTAGAGAGCCCGGATAATAGTTACAAACACGACTAGAGTTCTTTTAACGTGTTTTTCATTGGCTAGCAGCTATAACTTCTTAGTTCAGTCAGACTAGTGTGCAGAGTCAGTGGTACCAATGGAATTAAACTTAAGAATGTGGCCATTTGTTAAACTTACAAAACTGTCACTGAATTTTTAGTTAAAAAGATTGCTATAGGGGCACCTGGGTAGCTCAGTCTGTTGAGCATGGAACTCTTGTTTTCTGCTCAGGTCATGATCTCAGGGTCATGAGATTGAGCACCAGGTTGGGCTCTGTGCTGAGCCTGGAGCCTGCTTAAGATTCTCTCTCTTCCTCTCTCCCTTTCTTCTCCCCCAAAATGTTCATGTGCACTCTCTCTATATATTAAAAAAAGAAAAGAAAAGAAACCCACCATGTTAATTTGAATGTACTTTGAATTATAAGGGCAAAAGAAAGACACAGCAAGAGACGAACACAAGCAGAGGGAATGAGAGAGGGAGAAGCAGGCTTCCTGCTGAGTAGGGAGCTGAGGTGACTCGGGGCTCCATCCTAGGACCCTGGGGTCATGACCTGAGCCGAAGACAGACACCTAATGACTGAGCCACCCAGGTGCCTCTGTACATTTTTTTTTCCATGTAATTGGGATAGTTTTCAAAATTCTGCAAATAAATGGTAATTGTAAATTAAGGCATTAAGAATTTATTGGAAAAAAAAAGAAAAAGGAATTTATTGATAAATAATGTATATATCCCCATTCCAAGAAATACAACAAGTGAATAAGGTTAAAATAAATTCTTTAAAGTTAAAAAAAGAAAAGAATATGATTAGGGTGAAAATTTCCAAATACCCCTACATTCTCAAACTTTCTTATGACTCCAGGGCAGGAGAAGGAATATAACTTGAAAGAAAGAAATATGGTAATGCTCAAATAAATTAAGGTTTTCCCATACTAGTTAATTATAAACATTACTATTATTTGATCTTGTTTCCCTTTTTTACCAACTCTATAAAGAGATATTCAAATATTAAAGCTATATATGATTCTGATTATCAGGTTAAAACATTTGTCTAGAAACTTTCAACTTATGCATGTAAAGGTTCAAAACCTTTCAGAAATATTTTTTTTTTTAAAGATTTTATTTATTTATTTGACAGACAGAAATCACAAGGAGGCAGAGAGGCAAGCAGAGAGAGAGGAGGAAGCAGGCTCCCCGCTGAGCAGAGAGCCCGATGTGGGGCTCGATCCCAGGACCCTGAGATCATGACCTGAGCTGAAGGCAGAGGCTTCAACCCACTGAGCCACCAAGGCGCCCCCCTTTCAGAAATATTTGATGATTATTCCACATCTTTCATTACCCTCCTGCACATCTTTAACCATTCTTTCCTACAGAAGTCCCTGATATATGCAGATTGGGCTAAATGTTCAATCTGTGCTCCAAGCCCCTCTATGTATACTTCCATCATTTCTACTTACCACCTGTGTTGAAATTATCTATTTATAATCTGTCTCTTTGGCTGAACTGTAAGCTTGTATGGAAATCCTCCATAAGCCCCAGAGGGCATTGAGTACCCTTATTATAAGGGTCCACAATTCCCCCTTGTTTTTCTTCTTTTTTTTAAAGAAATACTAGTACCTCATAAATGTTTCATAATTTTTTAAGATTTATTTTAAAGTGGAGCGGGGCAGAGGAAGAAGGAAAGTCTTTATTTATTTTTAAGATTTTATGTATTTATCTGTCAGAGGGAGAGAGAAAGAAAATGACAGACAGAGGGAGAAGCAGGCCCTCTACTAAGGAAGGAGCCTGATTTGTGACTTGATCCCAGGACTCTGAGATCAGGACCTGACCTAAAGGGTATAAGGCAGATACCCAATCACTGAGCCACCCAGGAACCATATGGTTGAGAGAGTCTTTTTTTTTTTTTTTTTTTTTAATATTTATTTATTTGACAGAGAGAGGGATCACAAGTAGGCAGAGAGGCAGGCAGAGAGAGGGGGTAAAGCTCTCCACCGAGCGGGGAGCCCGATATGGGGCCCAATCCCAGGACCCTGAGATCATGACCTGAGCCGAAGGCAGAGGCTTAACCCACCTGGTTGAGAGAGCCTTTTTTTTTTTTTTAAAGATTTATTTATTTATTTGACAGACAGAGATCACAAGTAGGCAGAGAGGCAGGCAGAGAGAGAGGAGGAAGCCGGCTTCCTGCTGAGCAGAGAGCCCGATGTGGGGCTCGATCCCAGGACCCTGGGATCATGACCTGAGCTGAAAGTAGAGGCTTTAACCCACTGAGCCACCCAGGCGCCCCTGGTTGAGAGAGTCTTAAGCCAACTTCATGCTGAGTGCAGAGCCCAATGCGGGGATTGATCTCATGACCCTAAGATCACAACCTGAGCCAAAACCAAGAGTCAGCCACTTAACCGACTGCACCACCCAGGCAACCCCCTCTGGGTTTTCTTTGTAACACTGAAGGGTGTGATTATTTTTGTAACGGTTGTGGTAATTATCACTCTCCAGGACACTATACCATTATGGTTGAAGCTTTCCCTCACACACCACTATCACTTTCCTCACTGCATTCTCTCTATTTTCAAAATAGAATTCTATTTTCAAGCTTTGTGCAGTGGCAGTATCATAGCCAATGAGGTTTATCTGAGGCGCGATTATTGCTAATTGAAAAAGATTATTTGAAAAAAACAAAAAGAAGACAATTAGGTGCCTCTTACTTCTTTATTTACAACAATAATTTATCAGGGCACCTAGATGGCTCAGTCAGTTAAGCGTCCGTCTGCCTTTGGCTCACTCAAGTCATGATCCCAGGGTCCTGGGATGGAGCCTGGCAACAGGCTCCCTGCTCAGCAGGGAGTCTGCTTCTCCTTCTGCTCCTCCCCCTATTTATGCTCTCTTTCTCTCTCAAATAAATAAATAAATAATAAAAAATAAAATAAAAACTAAAACAATAGCTTATTTTTGTACAGAGCTTTAAAAATCAAATACTATTATAATACAATGAAGTAAAGCACTACATTGTTTCTCCTCCACTACTCTCAATTCCCACTTTTAAAACATTTTTTCCATTATGTTAGCTGAATATTTTTCTGGTACTTGTTTTCATCTTCTTAAATAACATCCATGATTGTATTTCCTTTCTTCTACAATTTTTTCTTTTGGAATTAATAATTATCTTTACTGTTTGCTCAGTTTTCTATGTTCCTATAACTAACTCATCCTCAAAAATTCCTCCAGAATTATAAATTTCCTCTCATAATTTTCAAATACATCAGGTTTTTTTTTTAATTTATTTATCTCGTGGCAACATCCCTTGTGAAGCCTTCTGCTCTCCAGTCCCAACAGGAATAGATTTTTCCCTACCAGTATTCAAATATGGCTCTGAGATCTCCAGCCCTGTGCTGAGGATTCTTTCTCCTTCCTATGTTGGATCTCCTATTTTCTAGGTGTCATATCTTTCTTCCTTATTTTGCTCTCTTGTTTTGTGGAACACATTCTGCAGTATACATGTTAGATACAATCTTTAAAAACGTGGACATCTACAAATGTCTTTATTCTATCCTCACTCTTGAATGAAAGTTTGGTTGAGTATAGAATGGTAGGTTGAAACTATTTTCCTTGGAATTCTGAAGACATTGATTAGTTGTCTTCTGTTTGCTGGAAAGAGACAATTCCTTTCTAATTCTAGCTCTGTTTGTGGCCTCCCTTTTCGCTCTTTGAAAATGGTTAGGAACTTTTTTTTGTCTCTTGTAAATAAAAATTCATATGAGATGCCTTGGTGTGGGTCTTTCTAAATCTATTGTGCTTAGCATTTAATGAGTGCTCCTACTCTGGAAACTCATGTCTTTCAATTGTGGGAATTGCTCTTAATTACTACTTTGATCATCTCCCCTCTGTTTTCTCTATCCTTCCTTTCTGAAACTTTTATTATTTAGATGTTGAATTGTCTTTAATTTTCTTCTCTTTTCTATTTCCCATTCTTTTTTATTTTTTGATTCTACTTTCTCAGAGATTTCCTTCAATTTTATCTTCAAATTCTCGAGCCTTTGGGATTCCACAGCCATGAATCAGTTTGTTGTTATTAACTTTACCTCTGCAAGTTCAGATTTTAACTTTCTTTAGATTGGAATATTCATTCTCACTTGTTCATCTACTTGTTCATCACTTGTTCATCTACTTCCATGCTTCAAATTTTGTTATATTTTCTCCTTTCCCACTCTCTTCTCTCTTCTTGTTTATGTCTTCATAAGGATTTCAAGAGAAACCTGTGGTGAACACATGTGTTCATTCTATCATGAATAATAAGAACCTTTTTTCTTGTTCACTAAAATAGCCATGCTTCTTCTTAAGGCAACAGTTCTGAGTTACAAGGAAAAGATCAAGTACAAGAAAGTATAGAAAAGAAAAAAACCCCACAGATACGAATATTTCAAGATATTACCTTATAACATTTCCAAGAGTGCTGGAGCTAGCTTATACTAGCTCAAAAGAATAATGGTTTTTTTTTTAAAATGCTGTGAACCAGTTGTTAAATACCATTTAAAAAAAAAAAAGATTTTATTTATTTATTTGAGAGAGAGAGAGTGAGAAAACATGAAAGGGGAGGAAGGTCAGAGCAGGGAGCCTGAGTGAGACGTGATCCTGGGACTCCAGAATCATGACCCAAGCCAAAGGCAATAGCTTAACCACTGAACCACCCAGGTACCCCTTAAATACCATTATTAAAAATTAAATTAAAGGAGTGTCTGTGAGGCTCAATGGGTAAAACGTCTGGTTTTGGCTTGGGTCATGACCTCAGGGTTCTGGGATCAAGCCCCATGTTGGATTCCCTGCTCAGTGGCGAGTCTCCTTCTCCCTCTTCCTCCTCCTGTTTGTGCTCTCTCCCTCTCAAATAAACAAATAAAGTCCTTTTTTAAATTTTTAAAAAATAAAAATAAATAAATTTATAATTCTTATTGTATCTTATAACTTACAATGAAATGAATTATATCAAAAATAGATCATAAATTAACTTATTTTAGTGAATTTTACTATTATTTATGTTTTTGAAGTTATTTACATTTATCTTTTTTATATGGTGGAAATAATATATAATCTCTTTCCAACCGCATATTTAGGAAAATCATATTAGAAGCGAAAGTGGCAATACTGGCAGTATTTTTATCACAGAAATAAGAAAATGCTACAATAAGGGTTAATACTGTGCTTTTCCTTCTCTCTAGGCTTAAGAAAGTGATAAAGAGGGGTGCCAGGGTGGCTTAGTTGGTTAACTGTCCAAATCTTGGTTTAAACTCAGGTCATGGTCTCAAGGTTCTAAGATTGAAATCAGCATTAGGCTCTGCACTGGGCATGGAGCCTGCTTAGGATTCTCTCTCTCTCTCTCTCCCTCTCATGCTCTCTCTTTCTAATATATATATATATATGAATAAAATGATAAAGAAGTATATTAATAGTATAAACAAATTAAAATGGGGCACCTGGGTGGCTCAGTTGGTTAAGTGTGTGCCTTTGGTCCTGGAATTGAACCCCAAGTCGGGCTCTCTGCTCACTGGGGAGTCTACTCCTCTCTCTTCCTCTGCACCTTCCCAGGCTTTGTGCTCTGCTCACTCTCGCTCACTCTTTCTCTCAAATAAATAAATAAATAAAATCTTTTTTAAAAATAAAAATTAAAATTAAAAGTGTGTTTTGTCTGTAGGAGTTAGGTTGTCAATAGCACAAAAAAATGAGTATATATTCTTTCAGTATTTGAAAACGATTATCTCATTCAAGAAGAAATCACTCAGTCATTGACAAACAAGTGACATTCTTCTCCTTTGTTCCACTTCACCTTAATCTTTAACTTAAAATATTGACCAACATTCAGGAGTAACCACACTCATTTGTCAATTACAGCCATAGGTCTGCCATGGATTCAAAAGTTCTGCAAAAATCAACAAAATCATTTAGTGAGAACTGACTGGCTGTAATGACTTCACAATAAAGTGTATATTATTATCTACAAATCCTGGCTACACATTCTTTATCTTAATAAAATTTAATACATGCACACTTTTAAAATTTATTTTGTAGTGAGCTAGTTCTTTTTTTTTTTTTTAAAGATTTTATTTATTTATTTGACAGGCAGAGATCACAAGTAGGCAGAGAGGCAGGCAGAGAGGCAGGCAGAGAGAGAGGAAGAAGCAGGCTCCCTGCTGAGCAGAGAGCCCAATGTGGGGCTCAATCCCAGGACCCTGGGATCATGACCTGAGCCAAAGGCAGCGGCTTTAACCCCCTGAGCCACCTAGGCGCCCCAGTAGTGAGCTAGTTCTTAAACATGTATTAATACATTACTGTCTATAACTTTCTCTATATTATAAATTCCTTCAATGCAGTAACTCTTTTTGTTTGATTCCTCAGGCCTTACAAGGATTCTATTATGTATTAGGTACTCCATAAACATTTATTGAATGAGTGGAGGAAAGCTCAAGATTCTTGCCTTATTCATTTTTATATCCAAGAACTAGCACAGTGCCTGACACAGCTCAAGTCCTGAAAAAAAAGAAAAAAAAAGTTGTTGACCTGAACTGAACTTGAGCCATACTCCCCTAATTCTGAAAACAATCCCATGGCAATCAAACATACCAAGAAAAGAGTGAGATGGTTTATTTTTTCAGGCACAAGGCTTGTTTTCATAGTTGCTTTGTAAGTTAAGTCACTAGCTGCAGTAAGTCCAGGATGAAAGCCAGATATCCTGATTCCTGAAACAGTGCCCTATTCATTAGTTCCCCTGTTTCTCAGGGGCACCAGTATTTTCTGACACTAATGTTGGGCAGGAGAGCTGGTTACTGGCTTTGTGGCTACAAGATTTTTACTTAAGATAAGTGACAATAAACAGAGTCACAAGGAATCAGATAAAGATGTCTACCATTTAATAGAGTACACACTATGCTCACTATAAAACTCTGCTTTAAACTCAGTAGCTGGTTTCTCTCAAAAAAACTGTTAAGGTAGGAACTCTCCTTAAATTACAGATGAAGACATTGAGTTTCAGAGAGGTTTGTGGACTTGCCTAAAGCTCAGAGCCGCTTAGCAGGGATACTGGTTTCAAACAGTTTCATCTTTTTTTTTTTCTTTTTTTAAGACTAATTTATTTTAGAGAGAGGAGGGGAGGGGCAGAGGGAGAGTCTTAAGCAGAGCACAGAGCCCAAAATGGGGTTCAATCTCATGACCCTGAGATCACTACCTGAGCCAAGACCAAGAGTCTGACGTTTAACCGACTGAGCCATCCAGACAAATCCCTGTACATTTTAATTGGACAATGTGTGTTTTTTTTAAGGTTTTATTTATTTATTTGACAGAGAGAAATCACAAGTAGATGGAGAGGCAGGCAGAGAGAGAGAGAGGGAAGCAGGCTCCCTGCTGAGCAGAGAGCCCGATGCAGGACTCGATCCCAGGACCCTGAGATCATGACCTGAGCCGAAGGCAGTGGCTTAACCCACTGAGCCACCCAGGCGCCCCCTGGACAATGTTTCTCAACCATCAACTGTTTGTACACCATTGCTCATGTACCACTTTCAGGATTCACATGACAATTGTGTTATCATTTATTTCATATTTTTCTTGGAGCTTTTTTTGTTTAGCCTAATCTGAAATAATAATATCCATGAAATGATAGGTTAATACATTGTCATACTTTCTTAATACATATTAAGGGAACAATTTTTATAATAAAATATTTGCCAGCTTACCAGCTACAATGACCTTGGGTACTGTCAGAGACAGATACTTCCCTGAGGCAAACATTGCTTTTTACAATGCTGCAGATTTAACTTGTTCTGCAGTAGGAGCAAGGGTGATGGTCATATTTTTTTTTTTTGTTTGCTTTCTGTTTCCATCTTGAAATAAAAAGAAATAAATCAATCTGTTTTACTGGAAGGGGGGAGGCTGACTCATACTTCCTTGAGCAATTTCCCATTGCACAAAACAAGCTTTACAAAAGCTTATTCCAGGGTCACTGAAACCTTCCAGGCAACTGAATTGGAATGAAACTTGGCTAAGATTACTAAATATCACCAGTGTTAGACAATTGAAGGGTTTTGTAGCAAAAACAGAATTCAAGAAAAATAAAAGCAAATTGTTGGAAAGCACCTACAGTGACAGTCACACAGAATTCAAAAATCTAAGAAAAGCTTCTTGGCATTTTGCTGCCCCAGCTGGAGTTGATAGAATTGTTTCTATTCTTTCCTCTAAGTAAGTTGGAGGAGGAAGTTGTTGGATTGTCTTTCTTTGCTTTTGAGTGGGAGGACTGACTAATACAGCATTATCAGAGATAATGGCAGAAGGAAAAAGGAGGGAAATATTTGAACTGCTGAAAAACTAAATTCATATCTTTGTGGAAGAACCCAGATTTGGCGAAGTAGACAATTTGTAATGCTGTCCAATGCATTTCAGAGAAAAAAAAAATTAAAGGAGCATCAGAAATTAGAACAGCCAAGACCACAGTGATAAATAGTACAGTTTTTTTTTAAATTTGTGAAATATAAATGTCTACTTTTGGTTCAGTTTTAATCTATCCCTTTTATAGTGCCAGCAAGTCCCTACACAATATGGTTTTTACCACAATATTCAGTCTTCTCCTTATCGCAAAATACTACACCAGAACAGAGGCCCAGGGTCACTGACATGAGGGTTTCACTTACTGCTGGACTTTAAGTAGACCAGAACTTACAAATCGTAATACTGTGTCCCTTTTATGTCTTTTTTTTTCTCCTTTTATTTCCTTTTTATTCTTAAAAAGAAAATCTCCTGTAGAATTTAGAGCTAAGAAGAGTGCTGTTTTGTTTTTGTTTTGTTTTGTTTTGTGAAAACAGAATCTTTCACGATAGTGAGAACTTCATGATGAAGTGTTTTCATCTTGCCCTGATGGTGTGGCTAGCAACCTAAATGACAAATTAAATAATTAATAATTAAATAATTATTAAATTATTATTACTAACTTTATTAAATTAAATAATTATTTACATTAAATTATTTAAATTTAATTTATTTAAATTGCTATAGAATCTTCACAAAAGATTGAGAATCTTCACAAAAGAATCTTCCTTGCTTCCTCGGGAAGAGTCTGAGGGTTGGAGAGGGGAGGGTAGCCAGGACTTTGTGTTCTATTTGGTAGAGTCTAGGCTTCCCTCACCTAGTTAAGAAAACATTGTTTTTGGAGACTTGCTGAGTTGGCCTAAAAGACGAGAACTTCCGGTATTAAGAGAGAAGGGACTGGAGCAGAGATGGATTATATCCAGAGTGGGCAGTTAGGCTGTGCTAGGTCCTCTAGCTGTGGGCCTCCTCATTCTGCTTTCTCACAGTGGCCTGGACGCAGCAGGAATGTTGTTGAGCGTGGCTTTCTGTATCTGGGGACTGAGCACTAAGCTGTAATCTTCCCTGTAGTGAAAATTCCAGCTGCCAAATTCGGCAGAGGGAGTAGATGCTATCTTCAGCAGAGGCAACCACCCTTGAATGGAGTGTAAGAAGGGACAATGTGTGTTTCAGCAGCAAATCAGTGGACTGAGAACTCTCTATAACTCTCTCCTCCACATCAGTTTTCGTAAGTTACATAAGCCTTAGGTTCTTTTATAATGAATGAGGTAGGGCCTTCTAAAAATAACTATGATTGAATTACCAACCCTGATAGATAAGAGCCCAAAGGATTTTATTTAATTGAGAAAAATAATGAAATGTGGTATTTCTTACACTGTAGTTTTATAAGTTATATATTGCTGTGTAACAATATTACCACAAACTGAGTAACTTAAAATATCAGTCACTTGTTAAAGGGCTAAAACATTATTCATATAGAGACGCCTGGGAGGCTCAGTCAGTTAAGTTGTCTGACTTTTGATTTCGGCTCGGGTCATGATTTCAGGGTCTTGAGATCAAGCCTCACTTGAGATTCTCTCTCTCCTTTTCCCCGTGCCCCTCCCTGTGCTCTCTACTCTCTCTCAATCTCTAAATAAAATCTTTTAAAAAATTACTCATTTATTAGGTCATAGCTTCTCTTGGTCATGAATCTGGGATGGCTTAGCTCAGTCCTCTGCTTCAGGGTCTCTCACAAGGCTGCCATCAGGTCTAATCAGGGTTGGGCTGGTCTCTCATCTAGGGTTTGACTGGGGAAGGATCTACTAAAGTTCGCATCATTGTTAGCAGCATTCAACACCTTGTCATCTATTGGACTGAGGGCCTCAGCCCCTGTACAGTTGAGGAGAAGCTGTCCTCAGTTCCTTGTTGCATGGGCCTTTCCATAGGTGACCTACTTCATCAAAGCCAGTAAGTCAGAGAGTCCATAGAGAAAATCCGCTAGCAAGATCAAAGTTACAGTCTTCTGTAATGCAATGACAGAGGTTACTAACATTGCATCACCTTTGACATATTCTATTGGTTAGAAGCAAGTCACAGGTCCTGCCTATACTCAAGGAGAAGGATTTACACAAAGGCATGAATACCAGGAAGTGAGGATAATTTGGGGCCATCTTTGTGTCTAAATGCAAATTATTGAACAATTTTATACCTGTCAACACTAAGATGTTCATAGAAAATTGTGTGATTTAAATACAGTAATTTAGGGGCACCTGGGTGGCTCAGTGGGTTAAGCCGCTGCCTTCAGCTCAGGTCATGATCTCAGGGTCCTGGGATCAAGCCCCGCATCAGACTCTCTGCTTAGCAGGGAGACTGCTTTCCCTTCTCTCTCTGCCTGCCTCTCTGCCTACTTGTGATCTCTCTCTCTCTGTAAAATAAATAAATAAAATATTTAAAAAAAAAATACAGTAGGGGCGCCTGGGTGGCTCAGTGGGTTAAGCCGCTGCCTTTGGCTAAGGTCATGATCTCAGAGTCCTGGGATCGAGTCCCGCATCGGGCTCTCTGCTCAGCGGAGAGCCTGCTTCCCTCTCTCTCTCTCTGCCTGCCTCTCCATCTACTTGTGATTTCTCTCTGTCAAATAAATAAATAAAAATCTTAAAAAAAAATACAGTAACTTATGTTTACCCCAATGGTTGCCATGTTAGTATTCTTCTTTTTCTTAGCCTTTATTTTCTTTTATTTATAGTGTAGTACTTTCCTATATGTGCCTTTTTAAAACCTTTCTCAAATATTTTGTGGAAAAGGGTCTTTATAAATAAACATACTTAACACGCTAATATAGACTATATGCTCATATACCCGTGAATATTCATACATTGAAACCTAATCCCAAATGTGATAGTATTTGAAGTTTTTTGGAGGTGTTAGGTCATGAGGGCAGAGCCTTCAGGACTGGGATTAGTGCCCTTATAAAGGACTCCAGAGATTTCCTTGCCTCTTCTGCATGTGAAAATTCAGAGAGAAGACGGCCATCTATGAACCTGAAAGTAGCTCTCAGACACTGAATCTACCAATACCTTGACCCTTGGACTTCCTAGCCTCAAGAACTTTGATAAATAAGTATTTATTATTTGAGCTACACATTCTATGATATTTTTGTTATAGCAGCCCAAATGGAATAGGACACATACTTAATACAGAAGTAACCACTTTATTAAAAGGGGAAGCTCAGTCCTAAAATATGTAATATGCAATATTTACTAAAATGAGGAAAAATCTGCATAAAATAAATATGAAAAACTTATCAGCTTTATTCATAGTAAGAGAAAAGTATATTAAAACTCACTGATAGGAGCGCCTGGTTAGCTCAGTGGTTTAATCCACTGCCTTTGGCTCAGGTCATGATCTCAGGGTCCTGGGATCGAGCCCCACATTGGGCTCTCTGCTCAGCAGGGAGCCTGCTTCCCCCTTTCTCTCTGCCTGACTCTCTGCCTGCTTGTGATCTCTCTCTCTGTCAAATAAATAAATAAAATCTTTAAAAAAAAAATAAAAAAAAAATAATAAAACTCACTGATAGGGTGCCTGGGTGACTCAGTCGTTAAGTGTCCGCCTTCAGCTCAGGTCATGATCCTGGGGTCCTGGGATCGAGCCTGGCATCAGGCTCCCTGCTCTGTGGGGAGCCTGCTTTTCCCTCTCCCACTCTCCTCTGCTTGTGTTCCCTCTCTTGCTCTGTCTCTCTCTGTCAAATAAATAAATAAAATCTTAAAAAAAAAATAACAACAACAAAAAACCTCACTGATATCCCAATTTTTGTAGGTTGGTGAGGCTTGTGGGAGAAATGGATAAGAAACAAACTTAAGTTACAATGTTAAATGTTGATAGATGCTAGATAGAAAATTAAAGTAGGACAAAGAATTAGAGCAACAGTGTTGCTGTTTTCTATAGATTGGTCAAGATGGCCTATCTGAGAAGAAGACATTTGGGCAGAAACTGTAATGAAGTGAAGAAGTGGACCTTCTGGGATCTACAGAAAAAGCAACTGTGAGAACTCAGAAATGGGAACAGGTTTGCAAAGTTTGAGGAACTGGAAGAAAGCCAGAGTGGCTGAGGCACAGTGAGCAAGGAGAAGAATGATGGGAAACAAAGTTGGAGAGAGAGTCAAGGGTCAGATTAGGGAGTGTTCTGTAGACCATGATAAAAAAACTATTTCATTCTGTGAACTGAGGCCATTTGGGGGTTGAGAGCAGGAAAGTGATACTGTAAGGCTGAAGTTTTTTAAAAGAATTACTGTGATTGCTAAGAAGAGCGGTCGGTGGGGAGGAACCAGACAACAATGGAAACAGAAACCAGTGAAGAGATTTGGTTCCTATTACACATGTGAAACAGAACTCTTGATTCCCAAATCCATTCTCCACTCTTAACAGACCATTCCCCATTCTTTCCCATCTCAGCAATGGCACTACGATCCTCCAAGTTGATCACTTCTTTTTCCATATCTCTTATACCTACTTTGATCAGTAAGTTCCTCTGACCTTATCTGAAGAATGCCAATATCCATCCTCTCTTTCCATGTCCACCATCACTCTTAGTCCCAGGTATTTTCATCTCATATCTGGACAGGCATATCCTCTTTGCCTTTGCTTAACAATCTTTACAATCCGTTCTTCACCTGCAGCCAGAATGACCTTTGGAAAATATAAATCAGATCAGGACACTTGTAAGCTTGAAACCTTAAGGGTTTCATTTAGACTTAGAATAACATTGACACTTGGAGCACCTGGATGACTTAGTCAGTTAAGCGTCTGACTCTTGATTTCATCTCAGGTCATGATCTCAGTTCTGTGGGATTGAGGCCCACCTTGGACTCCTTGCTCAGCATGGAGTCTGCTTGAGATTGTCTCTCTCCTTCTGCCCCTCCCCCTGTGCTATAAAGAAAGAAATAAACAAAGAAAGAAAGAAAGAGGAGGAAGAGAGAAAGGAAGGACAGAAGGAAGGAGGGAGGGAGAGAAAGAAGGAAGGAAGAAAAAAGGAAAAGGAAGGAAGGAAAGAAGGAAGGAAACTTGGGGGGTGGGGAGAATAACATCAACACTCTCTATCAGTCTTTTCATAATCTGGTTTAAGAATACATCTACAATTTATTTCATGCATGTGGTAGGCAGAATTTTGGCCCCCATGATCTCCATCCCTCGTATTATTCCTGTGATTGTGTTATGTTACATGGCAAAGGGGAGATTACTTGAGTTTGCGCAAGTAGAGGCAGAAGCAGAAGTCAGAGAACTTCAATACAGGAGAAAGATGTGGCTCGCCTTTGCTGGCTTTGAAGAGGGAGGAAGAGGCCTTGGAGTGCAGGAAGCCTCTAGAAGATGAGAGTACCTCAGAAACAGCCACCGAGGTGATGGGGACCCCAGTCCTACAACCACCAGGAACTGAACTCTACCAATAACCTGAATGGATCTGTAAGTGAAAGGGTCTGTAAGTGAATTCTCTTCTGGTGCCTTCATGTAAGAGTCCTGTGTGTCTGGGGCACCTGGCTGGTTCAGTCAGTAGAGCGTGTGACCCTTGATCTCAGGTAATGAGTTCAAGCCCCACGTGGGGCTTAGAGCATACTTTTAAAAAATTAAAAATAAAATAAAAAAATAAGAGTACTGTCTGGCCAACAACTTGCCTTCAGCTTTGTGAGAGACTCTAAGTGAAAAATGCAGCTGAGCCCACCCAGGCTTCTGACCCACAGAACTGTGAGCTAATAAATGGGCATTGAGTTTGTTGCAATTTGTTGCACCACAGTAGAAAACCAATAGAATTCAACTTTTTTTCTTGCTCACTGTCATGCCACACAGGCCACATTTCTCTTCTTCAAATATGCTAAGCTACTTCTGCTGTAGGATCTTTACATTTAGATTTCCCTCCTCCTGCTCACACTTCGGGTGACAGCTTAATCACCACAATCTCAGTAAGTCTTTCACTGACTATCTTAAGCACCACCCTCCGCATTTATTGTCCTTTATCACTATCTTCATAGTACTAGTAGGTAGCTCTTAGTATGCAATTCCTGTGGGACACACACAGTTCTAAGCACTTCACATGGATGCATTCATTTATTTAATTCATTCATTCATTTAATCTCCCCAGTGTAGAAGCCTCTTTTAGGCAAACAGACTTTAAGCAATGGAATGTAGAAAGGGCCCACAGCGACCATCTGGCCGAATACAAACAGGCCCATCTGGTGACCCATCTCAAAATATCCATAGGCCCTAACTGACCAATGGGCTACTTAGAACTAGGCACAGTTTCCAAAAAAGGGAAAATTCCACAAGTCACCATACTCCTTATCTTTTCTCTTTTAGAAGCAGCCCCCACCCACTGCCTCCTGAAAGACAGCCTCTCCTCCGCTGTCCTGCCCACCACTCCCTTGTGTGTTCAATAAACTTTAATGTCCTTTGTTCTGCCTCAGGTAAATTTTTCACCTCCTGTGCTACTGGCTTGCACCAGATCGTCACCCCACATTTGACGGGCCCCCATCAGATCAAGAGACACCCCATTTAGATGCCACACCCAATAACCCCATGAAGTTACAAAGTAGGTACTGTCACTATCCCCATTTACAAATGAGGAAATGGAGGGGTGCCTGAGTGGCTCATTGGGTTAAGTGTCTGCCTTCTACTCAGGTCCTGTCCCCAGTCCTGGGATCCAGTTGTCTTCCAGCTCCCTGCTCTGCGGGAAGCCTGCTTCTCCTTCTTCTGCTGCCACTCCCCCTGCTTGTGTGCACTTTCATGCTCTCTCTCTCTCTGTCAAATAAATAAATAATATCTTAAACAAACAAACAAACAAATAGCAAATGAGGAAATGGAAACACAGAGACTAAGTAACTTGCAAAGATCTCATAGCTAGTAAGTAGCAGAGCCAATATTTGGACCCAGGCTGACTAATTCAAGAGACCACACACTTAAAACTGTATTTCCTCTACAGTATTTATCACATTCTAAAATCATCTGGTTGTTGCTGGTGGTGGTGATGTGGTTTTTTTTTTTGTTGTTGTTTTTTGTTTGTTTGTTTGTTTTCTGGAGAGGGAGGGAATGGGGCGCAGAGCAAGAGGGAGAGGGACTCTTCAGCAGGCTCCACACCCAACATGGAGCCCAACACAAAACTTGATCTCACGAGGCTAAGATCATGACCTGAGCCCAAATCAGGAGTCAGATGCTTAACCGACGGAGCCACCCAAGTGCCCCCATCCCATTTCTTATTTACGTATTCGTTATTTTTCTTTCCTTCTACACTCCCACGTGGCATGTAAGCCTCTCAAAAGTAGGAATCTTATTCGTCCCATTCACATAGTAGCTGCTGGAGAGTGGCAGAACATCTCACCCCAGAATAAGCCACGTATTTTAAATTGAAGGCGGTTGAGAAACAGAAGAAAAACTCTTTGCCCTTCCCTTATTTGCCTAAAAGCAGGACCTAAATTTGTGAAAGTATTTCCCTTTCTATCTTTGCCAGGTAGGACAAAAGTTAATCATGGGAGAAAACTCTAGACCCTTATTAGCCCCAGGGACTCTATATAACAAACTTCACTAACAAGCCCTTCCATGATTTCCCCCATGTTTGCCTTCCCACAGTCTGCCACCCAATTGAAATTCAAAGCCCTTTTCCTTGTCTTGTCAATTCTCTAAAAATTTATTTTTTGTGAAGATACATATAAGCCCAAATTTTAACCATCCCTTTGAACTGCTCACCTCGGAGTGAGCAGTTTTTCTCTTGTTAATCTGTCTTTTGTCATTCTAATTTATAGAGCACCAGCCTATGAGCTTAAGATGGGTAGAGGGGAAAAAGAAATTTTTCCTCCCCCACCTCACTGCTCAGCAAATATTTTGGAAAATTAATGAGTCATTATTCCTATTTTTCAGATGAGGAAAGTGATATCAGAGAAGTAATTTATGCCAAGTGACTCAGTACGCAATAGAGCTAGGATTCGTACTCAGATCCATTTAATTTCAGTCTTGTGCCCTTAGCTCCTATTGCTTTCTCCATGAAGAAAAAAATATAATAGTAATAATAATTAGTTGCCACTTTCTTAATATATAATATTGTTCCAGGGTGTGAATATAGTTTTCTTCCACTAGCCAAATGATCCATCCTAAATGGTTTCCTGGAAAATATTGTGACATTGTGAAAGCTCATCCTCTGGGAGGCTTCTCTGGCACTTCTCTCTGAGGCATATCCTAGGTCAGAGAAGTCATTGGTTCAAGTGCCTCTCAACAGCCTCTGCCTACTGTCCCCCCACACACCAAATTCTTTGTCTCTGAGGGGTTAATGTTTCCCTGTCCACAAAATGTAATAACTATTTTCCTTTCCCCTTCTTCCCACGCTAGTTTCTCCCTGGTCTCTTTAAGTGGCCCTTCCCACCTCCGAATATCCAAATTACAGTGTATTTTAGAGAAAACTCTTCCCCCCTGAAATCTTTCTTCCTCATGGCAGACCTCTGACGGCTATATTCACATTTTGCTATAGATAATTATCACTGTGAGAGGTCTCACAGCTGATCCCATTGACTCAAAACAACACATTAAAGCCAAGATTCTGACCTGCAAAACATTTCCTCAATAGCCTGACATGAAACAAAGACAATCACACTGAGGCATTTGACCCAGGCTGCACGAGTCCATGGAAGTTAATTGTTTGGTGATTTCCTGTACTTGAGGCACAAATGCTTCCTTTTCCAACAATAGACTCACTAAAGCCTCAGTCAATGCAATGAAATTAGAGACTGAAAGGGCAGCCTATATTCAGATAACACTCCGTGGTGATTGAGGCTATGAGGTTTGCAGGATTGAAAGGTCGTTCACAAAGGAACCACAGGCCCTCCCTGTGTGAGGATTCTTGATTATGGTTCTGGATCTTTCTGGAGGGGTTGTGGCCCTCCTACCCAAGGACTCCTTGATTTTATTGCATGCCCTGGAGTTCAGAGCCTCTTTCTTACAAAGAGAAAAAGATGGATGTGGGTAGTGTGCAGCATAAGCTATCAAGGAGACCAAACTCCTAAGCATAACATAGGAGACCCTTCATGAACTAGACTCTGACTCCCCAAACATCTCTTTCTTCTGCCTCTACCTGACAAAGATGCTCTTTTTGGCCAAACAATTCAGATTCCTCTAAACTGTCTTCTCAACTAGGCTTTGACGTTGGGCTTCAGAGTCAATTTTTGTTGGGCTTGCATGGTGCAGTTGTGGCAAGAATCCTGCTAAGTCAGCATAGAGGGAATCCCTCACCTCAGATATCTGATCACCCTCAATACCTGGTCAAATTCGCCACTCCCCGCAATCTCCCAGGTGATACCTGATGATTCTGGCCTACTTTCAGCAAGAATCCTATTAGGTCACTTGAGCAAGATTATTCTACCCTTTAAGTAATTTTCCATCCACTGATAGACTTACCTACCCACCCACCCCATCCTTGGCTACAAATCCCCACTTTCCTTTATATCCTAAATTGAGCCCAATTCTATACTGAGTTCTCTTTTCTCCTATTGTAATAGTTCCTGAATAAGATCTGTTTTCACCATTTTAACTACTTACTGTGCAGCTCTTGGTTTTGATTGACACACTCATAGTGGTACTGTGTGCCTCTCACACTGAATTATTTGTTAATTACTTCTCAGAAGAGTTCTTCCTTGTCCACATCTCCTTGCCTCTCCTCCAGCCTAGGAATATCATTTTTTCACTTCTCTGCCAGGTTAATTCCTAGTCACTCTTCAAGACAAGTTTACATCGTTAATTAGCCAGGTCTCCTCCTTTCCATTCCTAAAATCACTACCACAGATCAGGCCCTCAGAATTTCTTGGCTGGACAACTGCCAACAATCTACATTCTCCAAGTCTCCATCTCCATCTATCTTCCAAACACCAGCCAGAGTTTGTTTAAAATACAAATTTGATCAGCTTATCTCTTACTTGAATTCTTTTTTTAATTGAAAAATGATTCTTATTCTCTCTTTAATGAGTGAGGCGGTCTGTGCTGAGAAATACCAATGTCACAATTGGTTTAGAAAGTTGCAAACTTTCGTCTCCTCCAATGTGTTCCATCCCCCCAGTCGAGAGAATTCCTCACTCCTCTAGGGCAGACCAGACCAGGCTCCCTAAATTGGTATACCTCCTTCCTGGGTGCCAGGTGTCCCTCTCTATGAGGAAGAAGAGGAGGAGAAGGGTAGGACGGAGAAGCAGCAGCCAACGAGTACAAAGAAAGGAAAGAAGAGGGGGAAACTGTGTCGAGAGGAGAAAATGCCTGGGGAAAGAATATATGCAAATACCCACTTGAAAAAAGAGCATCACACTTTTCCTTTTAACTACCTCTCTCTTCTTGGCTTTCTTCTCCTTGAGAACATTTCAAAGTACAGAGGATTTTCCCAATTGAAAAGTCTTCCAGAACATATTTCTTTTGCAAATATGAAGGCTCGCCCATAAACACTAACTTAGAAACAGACCATCCAAATAAATGTGAGATTTGGGGAAAGTGTATTCATTTATCCAACACGTATTTATTGAGACCCTTTATGTGCCAGGCACTAAGCTTGGGAGCCGTGCTGAACAAGATAGATAAAGGCCTTTGGGAACTGTCATTAGCATTGAACTCATCTGTACCCTCATGTTTCATAATCTGTTAAAATAAATGTCCTCTCTTGAAATCATAGCAGTGATAAAATATGAGATTAACGTATCTATCCCAAGGTTACATACAGGTAGGTGCTTAGTATAATTGCTTCATAATGATAAAGTGATGGTACTATTAAAACTCTAAGTATAGGCAGAGTAATTTCTTGAACTTTATAAGGCAAAGGAAAAAAATAAATTTTTATCAAGAATATTAGAAAGAGCTATAAATCAAACAATTTGGACCTTCTAGATAGACAAATAGATGTGTTTAACCTGCGAGTATGCTATCAGAGTTATAGAGAATACTTCTTTCCTGCTCCTGATGTTTCTTACATTTGACAGGAGGCCATTAGCGTATGTATTAGTATAGTGCTTCTGATCTTCTGCCAGCTCGGCATACATTCCACCCTGGGGGTAATGTTTGAAAAAAGAAATTGGGCATGAACAGCTCAGCTGCTGCTTCTTGGCATCTAGCTACAGAGAGGCGCCCTGTTTTTCCTCTCTGCTCCTCCAGGGACAGGCCCCGCCCATGCTGGGGGTAGACGAGGGGTCTCCCCAGTTCCTGCTCTGTCTGCAACTGGGTAGGCAGGTCTGAATAACTCTGGACTCAGTATTAGGAAACTCACTTCCTCAGACATCAGCCCTCCAACCTAACCTTGATCCGTAATAAAGGTGATTTTCTCTGAAGAGTCCTTTTTAGCATGAAGCAGGTTACACTCTCCTTTTTGTCTGTTCGCACTCTCATGGTTTATAGCATTCTTTTTTTTTTTTTCTTCAGATTTTATTTATTTATTTGACAGAAAGAGATCACAAGTAGGCAGAGAGGCAGGCAGAGAAAGAGAGAGAGAGAGAGAGAGAGGAGGAAGCAGCTTCCCTGCCGAGCAGAGATCCCAATGTGGGACTTGGTCCCAGGACCCTGAGATCATGACCTGAGCCCAAGGCAGAGGCTTAACCCACTGAGTCACCCAGCTGCCCTGGTTTACAGCATTCTTAAACAGAACCTATCCAATAGCAACAACACAAATAAAACTAAAATTAAAGAATGAAACTCCAAACAATTCTTTTGTGCTGGTAAGTGGAAACAATGTGTTTTCAAAGCACTAATGAGCAGTTTGCAATTTACGAACTCCAGCCTTCAGCATTTTATTATGGAAAGTTCGTAAGAGGAGCCAATCTGAGCAGAGATGGAAGTTCTTTTGGACTGGAGTGCTCACCCACAATGGAAACTAGGAGAATACATCAAGTACATCAAATAAATAACTAAAAAAATTTGTATTTGGTCTATCCAGATGACCAAGGATTCCTTAATAACTGAATAGTTTTGAGTTTTGACAGTGATGTAATAAAATCAAGTGATTTTTTTTTCTATTTTGAAGGGATAGTGCCTAAATAAAATGCTCTTTCGTATTGGCTCTTAGGGAATCAGGTTTTCCAGACTGCTGTGTCTCTAGTTCCTGTGCAAAACTGAATTCTTTACTTCCTCCTTAAATCTCTTCTTTTGTATTCTTGTTCAGTAAAAGTTATTCACCATCATCCATCCAGGTACCCTAGTCGGAAACCTGGTTATTATTTCTGGCATCATTTTGTTCTTCACCCTCCATAGCCAAACTGAGTCCACTCTATCTCCTACTTACCTCTCAAACAAGTACACCTCTTTTCATTTTCACTGCCACTACCTTACTTCAGGTCCTTTTCTTTTTTACTGAAATATATTTGACATATAACTTTGTATAAATTCAAGGGCTATAACATGTTTCTTTCATACATTTATATATTGTAATATGATTGCCATCGTAGCAATAATTAGCACCTCTATCACATTACATAATTATCTTTTGTTTTCAGTAGCTGGAATAATGAAGTCCTCGTCTTTTAGCAAGTTTGATGATTATATTGATTGATTATATTACGTTTGATGATTATATATATATTCACTGTACTGTGTGTCATATCTCTGGGGCTGTTGTACTGCTTATTGTATTAAACAACAAATAATTTTTTTAAAGATTTTATTTATTTATTTGAGTGAGAGCACAAGTAAGAGGTGCAGCAGAGGGAGGAGAAGCAGGCTTCCTGCTGGGCAGGGAGCCCAACCCAGGGCTCAGATCCCGGGGCCCTAGGACCATAAACAGCAAATAATTATGTACCCTTAAACAACCTCTGTCCTGTCCACTCACCCTCTATCCCCTGATGATCATTTTATTCTCTGTTTTTAAAAATTTGGCGTTCTAAAACTCCATATACAAGTGATATCATATAGTACTCATCTTTCTCTGACATTTCACTTAGCATAAAGTGCTCATATTCCATCCATGTTGTTCCAAATGGCAGAATGTCCCTCTTTCCCATGGTTGAATAATACTCCATTGTAAATGTTTACTGCATTTTCTTCACCTATTCATCTGTGAATGGACACCTAGGTTGTTTCCATATCTTGGCTACTGCAAATCATGCTGGAATGATCATGGTGGTGCTGACATCTCTTAAAGTGAGTGTTTTCATTTTCTTCAGATAAATACCCAGAAGTGAAATTGCTGGATCACATGGTAGTTCTATTTTTAATTTTTTTTGAGGAACCTCCATACTGTTTTTCAAAGTGGCTGCACCAATTTACATTCCCACCAACAGTACACAAGGGTTCCCCTTTCTCCAAATCCTTGCCAACACTTGTTATTTCTGTCTTCTTGATTATAGCCATTCTAATATGTGAGGTAATATCTCAACGGGGTTTTAATTTGCATTTGCCTGATAATTAATGATGTTGAGTGTCTTTTCATGAATCTGTTGGTCATGTGTATGACTTCTTTGGGAAAAAGTCTATTTAGGTCTTCTACTCATTTTTAAAATTGGATTGTCTTTTTGTTAATGAGTTGTGTGAGTTCTTTATATATTTTGGACATTAACTTCTTAACTGAAATATGGTTTCCACAAATTTTCTCACATTCTGTAGGTTTTCATTTTGTTAATTGTTTCTTTTGCTATTCATAAGCTTTTAAGCTCGATAGAGTCTCATTTGTTGATTTGCTTTTGTTATTTATTTATTTTTTTGTGTGTCATATCCAAAAATTTGTTGCTGGGGCATCTGGTGGCTCAGTCTGTTGGGCATCTGCCTTTGGCTCTGGTCATGATCTCAGAGTTCTGGGATCGAGCCCCATGTTGGGCTCACTGCAGGGAAACTGCTTCTCCCTCTCCTGCTCCCCCTCCTTCTGCTCTCTCTCTCTCAGTCTCTGTCTCTCTGTCAAATAAATAAATAAATCTTTAAAGGAAATCATTGCCAAGACCAATGTCATGGAGTTTCTTCCCTACATTTTCTTCTGGAATTTAATAGTATCTGGTATTATATTTAAGTTCTTGATCCACTTCAAGTTAATTTTTGTGGGTAGAGTGAATAGTGTTCCAATTTCATTGCTGTATATATGTTTTTCTAGTTTTCTCAGTACCATTTGTTGAAGCAGCTATCCTTTCCTTATTGGCTACCTTATCAAATATTAGTTGACCATATAAACAAGGTTTTAATTCTGGACTCTCTATTGTATTCCATTGGGTTCTGTGTCTATTTTTTGCCAATACAATACTGTTTTTATTACTATAGCTTCATAATAGAGTTTGAAACTAAGAAGTGTGACACTTCCACCTTTGTTCTTTTTCCCCAAGGTTTCTTTGGCTACTCTGGGCCTTTTCTGGTTCCATAAATGTTTTAGGATTTTTTTTTTTTTCATTTCTATGAATAACGCCATTGGTATTTTGTTGGGGATTGTACTGGATCTATAGATGGCTTTGGGTCTTATATATTTTGTACTTAGATGATAGAAACTGTGTGCTGTTTCCCTGAAAATTTATTCTCCCCCATTTTTAAGGCAATATACCCCTGTTGAGGTGCCAGGATGCCTCAGTTGGTTAAGCATTCGACTCTTGATCTCAGCTCAGGTCTTCATTTCAGGGTTGTGAGCTCACGCCCTGTGTTGGGCTCCATGCTAGGCACGACCCTACTTAAAAATAAGAAAATAAATAAATAAAATAAACACCTGTTTTTTCATTGGACACATGGCCTCACAGAATAAAAACTACATTTTGAAGCTATCTTTGCACTAGACAATGGTCATGTGTCTAAATTCTGGCTAATGGGATAGGAGCTGAAGTGATGTAGAAGTTCCAGGTCATAAACTTAAAGGGAAATACATCCCCTTCTTCACTTTTCTGTATCTCAGGCTGTAATGCATCTGTGGTAATAGTGAACCATCTTGGGGGGCACCTGGATGGCTCAGTGGTTTAAGCCTCTGCCTTCAGCTCAGGTCATGGTCTCGGGGTCCTGGGATCAAGCCCCGCATTGGGCTCTCTGCTCGGCGGGGAGCCTGCTTCCCCCTCTAAAAAAAATAGTGAACCATCTTGGAACAACAGGTAAGGGTAACACCTGAGAATCCATGGCCTGGAACTGCTCTCTACCAGCTCTGGATTGCTTCTGCTCCGTCTCAGGGAGGAAAAACTTTGATCTCATGTACACCACTTCTTTGGCAGGGGAGGTTTCTGTTATAGTAACCAGGTCTATGGATTAATACCACAACATTTGATTAGTCTTTCCACCCTCACTTTTAACTTCTCTTCAATCCATTTTCTACATTAAATTCAGGGTCATTGTAGAATTCAAGTTCCATCTGCTCATTCCCTGCCATCCTCCACTTCCTATGCCATTTCCTTCAGGGTGTATTTTATATTCCTCCGCCTGGCATACCAACCCCTTCCTGAACAGCCTCTGCTTTATCTCTCCATTCTCACTTATCATAATTTCTGACTTTGTATACCAAGCCCGAATCACATAGAACTATTTGCAGTCGCACAGGATAAGACAAAGTTCTATCTGCACATACTGTTTAAACATTCTGCCTGAAATGCTCATTTCCCACATTCACTGGTTTGGCTCATTTCTACTTGGCCTTGAGGATTCTGGTCACCTCTTCTTGGAAGCTTTCCTTGCCCACCCAAGAATTGGTTAGTATCCTTTCTTACGTATTCGCAAAGTACTCTGTGCATACTTTTGTCAAAGAGTTTCCTGTTTGCTTGTCTACTTCCCTCCCCACCTCTCCCTTATCAACTTCCTGGAGAGCAAGGATTATTTTCTCATTCGTAGTGTATCACTATGTCCCCGCACAGACGTTGGCCTAGAGTAGCACTCAAAAGATATTTATTCAATGAGTGAATAAGTTGATGAATGAATGGATACTATGGAGTCATGAAAGTAACTTCTGAATGGAATACAGAGACCTGAGTTTTGTATTGGATTCTGCCACTTCTTGGACGGTTTTAACTGAAATCATTTAATTCCACTTCAACTGAGCCAGATAAACTCTCAGGTTCCTTCCAGGTCTGTGATTTACAAATATGTTATAGAGAGAAAAGTAATAATATGCAGACTAAGAGAACTGACAACTGTAAGGGGGTATCCAAATAATTCTTGTTCTAAGAAAATGTACTTTGAAGAAATATGCCAAATAGAAGCAAACTTATGTAGCCATATTTAAGTTCTTTTTACTTACAGCTTTTAAATTATGTTTGTGGAATCAATTATTTTCATGAAATCTTTCAAATGCCTATCATAATCTCTGTGTGAGATGTTGAGAATATTCAATTCAGTGGTAGTAGGTAAGTTTTTAGAGCCAGCAGCAGAGAGAGAAGCAGAGTCAGAATCTGATTCAGAATTGTCTTGATAGAATATCCTACCTGTTGTGAAACAAACATATAATAGTGATATTATAGAGTTAAACCAGTAAAGAAAGCAATGAACTTTAAAACAAATTGCAGATAGATGAAAATAGCAAACACCAGAGCTAAGGTATGAGATAACATTCTATTTTTTGAATCACATAATTCTGGGTTTTGGCAACATTCTTAAGGGATAATCATCTACTTTTCCCCTACCATTAAGCAAGGCTATTCCCAGTAGTCCCCAAACAGAGCAAATTATGCAATTCTTTAAAATGTTTGGAAGAAAAACATTCTACAGCTGTTTTTCTCATACTTGCCCCAGTGCCATATGATACGGATAACAGAGGATTTTTATTTACCTTAACACTCATTTAGTTTCATCATTTCTATTTTTTAGCTGAGGAAAAAGAGGCCCTAGATGGTTGTGATTTGGTTAAAGTCACACAGTAAGATTATTGCAGAGCCAGAACTAAACTCCAATTTCTGATTTCCAGCTCCCTGCTCCAACTGTATCAAAAAGGGCAGCATCTTCCCTATTTCACCCTCTGTGTCTCTTGGTAAATCTTTTTTTTTTTTTTTTTAAGATTTTCTTTATTTATTTGAAAGAGCACAAGAAGAGGGAGGGTCAGAGGGAGAAGCAGACTTCCCCATGGAGCTAGGAGCCCGATGCAGGACTCAACCCGGGGACTCAGGGACCATGACCTGAGCTGAAGACGGTCTCTTAACCAACTGAGCCACCCAGGCGCCCTCTTGGTAAATTTTTAATATGGTACCTGGCTCCCCAGTCAAGGCTTTATCTCTTAGTTCACAGATTGAACCAATTTCCTAGCTGTGGTAGGCAGAATTCTAAGATGGCCTCCCAATTTCCTGCCTCTGGTGTACATGTTCTGTATAAGCCCACCTAAAGTGTGTGGGCAGGACCCATGCATATGATGAAGTAGTCGCTCCTTTGACAGGTTACATTGTATGGCAAATGTATGATGGTGGTCACCTTTGGTTATGTAGTGATAGAAAACAAATATACCAGCATTACATGGTTATATTTAGTAAAGAAATTGGGATCCTACCAGACTGTTGTTGTCTCAGTTTCCCTGATTTCTACTTCTAAAATTCTACATGACTTTCCATCATTTTCTTTCCTCCTGAGGTAGCCGATGAAAGATACCTCTTTCTCTCAATGTTATTAAAAGTGTCTCTCTCGGGGCGCCTGGGTGGCTCTGGGGGTTAAGCCTCTGTTTTCTACTCAGGTTATGATTTCAGGGTCCTGTGATCAAGACCCCCATCAGACTCTCTGCTCAGCGGGGAGCCTGCTTCCCCCTCCTTCTCTGCCTGCCTGTCTGCCTACTTGTGATCTCTCTTTGTCAAATAAATAAATAAAATCTTTTTTTTTTAAGTGTCTCTCTCATATTACCAATTTTATTTCTCCCCTTAGTCATTCCCCACAACCTGCAAATGTGTAGTTTCCTACCCAGAATAACCTTTCTTTTCTTTTTAAAGACTTTATTTTTAAATAATCTCTATACCCAACGTGGGGCTTGAACTTACAACCCCAAGATCCAGAGTCACATGCTCCACTAACTGAGCCAGGCAGGAGCCCTGCAGCATAACCTTTCCATGACTCCAACTCTTTTTAACTTTGGTGCTTCTCCTTCCTTTCTCTGTGTCAAAACTGCTTGTTCCAGATCTACCCTACTGTTCCTAAAGAACACTGGGCTCAGCTGGGCCCAGATCCAGAATAAATAATACCCAGCAGGTTTCAGATCCTAGCTCAGTGCAGTGACATAAGAACAACACAGTAGGGCACCACAGATACTGGTTCTGAGTTGCCTCTTGATCCTACCTTGCCTCTGCTTGCTTTCTTTTCTTAACCTGGTTGCTTAAGCCTTTCGGGTTAGCTACCAGATAGATATATTGTCAGAGCTTTCAACTCTTTCTTTTTTCTCTAATCAGCAGGTTGTCTTCTCCTGTCTGACATTATGATAATTTGAGACTTTTCTTCTTTTCTTTTTTTCATCTTAAAAAGAATAATGAAAAAAAAAGAAAAAAAGAATAATGCAATGACCCCATGTCTCAATCACCCAGCTTCAACAATCATCAACATAAGCCCATGTTGGATTATGATTCTATGCGTGTGTGTGTTGTACATAAGATTAAATGTACCATCTAAACCATTTTTAAAGGATTTTGTCTACTTATTTGAGAGACAGAGAGAGCAAGCAAGAGCATGAGTGGTGGGGAGGGGCAGAGTGAGAGGGAGAAGCAGATTCCCTGCTAAGGAGGGAGCCTGATGCAGGGCTCAATCTCAGGACCCTGAGATTATGACCTGAGCCAAAGGCAGATGCTTCACCAATTGAGCCATCCATGCGCTCCCTATGTTAAGCATTTTTTAGTGTGAAGTTCAGTAGTGTTAAATATATTCACATCATTGTACAACAGATCCCTGGAACTTTTTTACCTTTTAATACTGAAGCCCTATACTTACTAGATTTAATCATGTTCAATTTTTTAAAAGGATTTCATTTATGTATTTACTTATTTATTTGAGAAAGAGAGCTTGTTGGTGAGTGGGGGAGGGGCTTAGAGGGAGGAAGAGGAGAGAATCTCAAGCAAACTCTGTGCTGAGTGCAGAGCCTGATTCTGTACAGAGCTCCATCCCTTGACCCTGAGATCATGATCTGTGCTGAAATCAAGAATTGGACCCTTGGGGGGTGCCTGGGTGGCTCAGTCATTAAGCATCTGCCTTTGCTCAGGTCATGATCTCAGGGTCCTGGTATCAAGTTCTGCATCAGGTTCCTCATTTGGCGGGAAGCTTGCATCTCCCCCTCCCACTCCCTCTGCTTGCATTCCCTCTCTTGCTGTGTCTTTCTCTGTCGAATAATAAATAAAATCTTAAAAAAAAAACAACAACAAATTGGACCTTTGGGTGCCTGGGTAGCTCAGTGGCTTAAGCCTCTGCTTTTGGGTCAGGTCATGATCTCAGTGTCCTGGGATCAAGCCCCCCATTGGGCTCTCTGCTTAGCGGGGTGCCTGCTTCCCCCTCTCTCTCTGCCTGCCTCTCTGCCTATTTGTGATCTCTCTCTCAAATAAATAAATAAAATCTTAAAAAAAAAAAAAAAGAATTGGACCCTTAATCTACTGGGTCACTCCAGTGCCCCTAATCATGTGGAATTTTATTTATTTATTTATTTATTTATTTATTTATTTATTTATTTTAAAGATTTATTTATTTATTTATTTATTTGACAGAGAGAAATCACAAGTAGATGGAGAGGCAGGCAGAGACAGAGAGAGAGAGGGAAGCAGACTCCCTGCCGAGCAGAGAGCCCGATGCGGGACTCGATCCCAGGACCCTGAGATCATGACCTGAGCCGAAGGCAGCGGCTTAACCCACTGAGCCACCCAGGCGCCCTATTTATTTATTTTAAAATATTTTATTTATTTATTTGCCAGAGAGAAGGGGGAGCAGCAGGCAGAGGAAGAAACAGGCTCCTGACAGAGCAGGGAGCAGAATGTGGGACTTGATCCCAGGACCCTGGGATCATGAACTGAACCGAGGGCAGATGCTTAACTGACTGAGCCACACAGACATCCCTTGAATTATTTTTAAAGCAAATCCCAGACCTTATATAATTTCATTCATAAACACTCCACAGTGTGTATTTTCAAGGAATAAAGGACTCTGTCTCCTTCTCTCTCTCTCTCTTTTTTTTTTTTTACAACTACAAAACCCTTATCACACTTACATCAAGGCTTCAACAGTAAACAGATGACACATTCAAAATAAGATGACTTTAGGAGGATTTATTTAAAGGTTGTGTATACAGATATAGTGTACTAACCTAAAGTAAGTGACTGAGTTGGTACTTCCTACAGCGCCATATAGAAAGGGAAGGGAGTGATTACCAGATTCTAGAAAGGTCAAGAAATGGGCAGAAGAAATGAACAGGTAATTCTCCAAAAAAGACATACAAATGGCCAATAGGCACATGAATAAAATGCTCAACATCACTTAGCATCAGGGAAATACAAATCAAAACCACAATGAGATACAACCTCGTACCTCATAGTCAAACTAGCTAAAATTAACAACTTAGGAAACATCAGAGATTCGGGAGAATGCAGAAAAAGGGGAACCGTCTTACACTATTGGTGGGAATGCAAACTGGTACAACCATTCTGGAAAATAGGGAGGTTCCTCAAAAAGTTAAAAATAGAGCTATCCTATGACCCAGCAATTGTAATACTAGGTAGTTATCCAAAGGATACAAACATAGTGATTCAAAGGGGCACATGCACCCCAATGTTTATAGCAGCATTGTCCACAATAGCCAAACTATGGAAAGAGCCCAGATATCCATTGACAGATGAATGGATAAAGATGTGGTATATACTTACAATGGAATATTATGCAGCCATAAGAAAGAATGACATCTTGCCATTTGCAACAATGTGGATGGAACTAGAGGGTATTATGGTAAATGAAATCAGTCAGTCAGAGAAAGACAAATATCGTATGATTTCATTCATCTTGGAATTAAGAAACAAACAGATGAACATAGGGAAAGGAGAGGAAAAATAAAAGGAAAACAGAGAGGGTATAGGGGAACCACAGTTACAGTGTACTCATATAAAGCATAAGAGACACTTAACCATAGGAAACAAACTGAGGGTTGCTGGAGGGGAGATAGATGGGGGAATGGGGTAACTGGTGATGGGTATTAAGGGGGGCACTTGAAGAAATGTGCACTGGGTGTTGTATGCAACTAATGAATCACTGAATTCTACCTCTGAAACTAATAATACAATATATGTTAATTACATTGAATTTAAATTAAAAAAAAAAAGATTCTATGGAGTTGGATGTTCTGAGGGAAACAAATAGCTGTGTCCAAGAGACACAGTATGCAAAAGGTGACCTTTCAGGGAAGGAGGCTGGGGAATAATACCCTGATATTACTCTCCTCCCTCCCTAGTGCCCTTGCCACTGTTTTTCACTGGCCAAGTCCATCTAATAGTTAAAGGCAGGGAGGCCTGCTAATAGAGTTCATATAGGGCCAGACTTCCAGAGTAGAGAGCAGGGCAGAGAGTGGATCTAGAGGAACAAATGGAAAATATCCAGAAAATATAATTCTTTTTTTTTTTTTTAAAGATTTTATTTATTTATTTTACAGAGAGAGATCACAGTAGGAGAGAGGAAGGGAAGAGATCACAGAGAGAGGAAGGGAAGCAGGCCCCCCGCTGAGCAGAGAGCCCGATGTGGGACTCGATCCCAGGACCCTGAGATCATGACCCGAGCCGAAGGCAGCGGCTTAACCCACTGAGCCACCCAGGCGCCCCAAGAAAATATAATTCTTAATGTTATTTAAAACCCAGTCAGTGATCAGAGTTTGCTGTCTCACAATATCTTTTATTTTATAGTTTTTTTTTTCTCTTTAATCCCCAAAACTTCGCACATTGTATTTGGGTTGGAATGTGTGATGATTAATTTTACGTGTCAATTTCACTGGGCCAGATGGTGCCCAGATAGTTGATCAAACACTGGGTGTTTCTGGATGAGCTTAGTATTTATTTTTTCCCAAAGATTTTATTTATTTGAGAGAGAGCCAATAAGAGAGAGCATGAGCAGGGCAGAGGGGCAGAAGGAGAGCAAGAAGCAGGCTCTCTGATGTGGGGCTCAGTTCCAGGACCCTGAGATCATGAGCCAAAGGCAGACTCAACCAACTGAGCCACCCAGGCACCCCAAGTCTAATATTTAAATTGATAGACTGAGTGTAGCAGATTGCCCTCCATAATATGGGTGCGCCTTGTGCAATCAACTGAAGGCCTAAATTGAACAAAAGTTCTGACCTACCCCTGAGTAAGAGGAAATTCCTCCTGTTAAGTGGCCTTTGACCTGGGATATAAGTTTTTTCCTACCTTCAGATGACTCAAATTGAAATATTGGCTCTTTGGACCTTGAGTCTTCTGGCCTTCAGACTGGAACTACACCATCAGTTTTCTTGGTTTTGAGGCCTTCTGACTTAGACTGGAACTCTATCAATTGGCTTTCCTGGGTCTCCAGCTTATCAACAGCAGATCTTGGGACTTGTCAGCTTCTATATTGTGTGAACAAATTCCTTAAAATAAATCTCTCCTTCCCTAAACCCCTAACTCCCCAACTTGCTCTCTTTCTTCTATTCTGTTTTTCTGGAGAACTCTGATTAATACTGTATGCTTCTTAAGTGTGTTTTATTCCATTTTTTTTTAAAAAAAGTTCATTTATTTAGGTAAAATAAATGGGGCTTGAACCATTGATCCCAAGATCAAGAGCCTCATGCTCTCTAACTGAGCCAGCCAGGTGCCTCTTGTTCCATTTTTTAATGACAGCTTTATTGAGATATGTGATACAATAAGAAATATATATTTGGGTTTTGTCCCTGGTTCCTGGCACAGAGTTTCTAAAATCCTTGGAATTTTCTAAGTAATAGAGGTGATAGGAGCATCTTTTGTTATTCATAAAAAGTTCCTTTCAATCATGCCTGAGTTTATGCTAATAAGGTGACTCTTAGTGGGGCCCCTAGATCACTTCAGAATGCAGCATATTGCCAGAGGAACCAACCATGTGATTAGAGAGCTGAAACTTTCAGCCCCACTCACAGACCTCTGTGAATGGGAGGAGCAGGAGATTGAGTTGAATCACCAATGGCCAATGGTTTAATCAACCATGCCTACATAATGGAACATCTGTAAATAGCCCCAGATGATGGGATTTGGAAAGTTTCTGAGTTGGCAGAAACATTCATGTGCTAGGAGACCAGTGCACCCCAACTCCATGCAGACAGAGCTCCTGTGCTGAGATGCTTCTGGACTTGCCCTAAGCCCTTCTTCATTTGGCTGTTTATTTGTATCCTTTATAATAACTACCAATAATAAGTAAAGTGTCCTCCTCAGCTTTGTGAGCCATTCTAGCAAATTACTTGGGAAGATACTGTGGGAGCACTGAATTTATATCTGGTTGGTCAGAAGTGCATATGGCAACCGTGACTTGCAATGGCACTTGGGGCAGTCTTGTGGGATTGAGCCCTTCACCTGTGGGGTCTATGCAAACTCTGGGTAGTGTCAGAATAGAAGTGAATCATAAGATACCCAGTTGTTTTCTAGAGAGCTGGGGAGTTGGCTGGTGTAGGGGGAAAACTATATACATTTGGTGTCAGAATGTTGTGAAGAAAAACATTTCAAGATAACAGTTCACATTTCATACAACTCACCCATAAAATCTATAATTTATAGCTTTTAGGACACTTACAGAGTTGTGCAATAATGACTATTAATACTACTAATATCATCCCCAAAGAAGCCTTACACCCATCAGGAGTCATTTACCATTCTCCCTTTCTCTCTGCCCCTGACAACCAGTAATCTACTTTCTGTCTCTATGGATTTGTCCATTCTGGACATTTCATGTAAATGGAATTGTGGCCTTTTGTGTCTGGCTCCTTTCACTTCGCATAATGTTTTCAAGGTCCATTCATGTAGTTTGGATCAGTACTTTATCTCTTTGTGTTGCCAAATAGTATATTCCATTGTATGGATACATGACATTTCATCCATTCATCAGTTGATGGGCATTTGGGTTGTTTCCATTTTTTGACTATTACAGCTAATGCTGGTATAAATATTCATGTGCAAGTTCTGTGTAGACATAGCCTTCATTTCTCTTGGGTATATACCTAGGAATTGAATTATTGGGTCACAAGGCAACTTTATGTTTAACATTTTGAGGATATGTCAGACTTTTTTTCAAAATGGCTACACCACCTTCTAACACCACCAACCGTATATGATGGGTTCCAATTTCTCCACATCCTCATCAACAATTATTACTATCTGCCCTTTTGATTCTAATTATCTTAGAGGATATGAAGTGGTATCTCATCGTGGTTTTTAATTGCAGTTCCCTGATGTTGAACATCTTTTCATATGTGTATTGGCTATTTGCATATTTTATTTGGAGAAACATCTATTGAAACTGTTCACTTTATTTATTTATTTATTGAGGGGGTTAGAGGGAGAGGAAGAAAGAAAATCTTAAGCAGGCTCCATGCCCAGCCCAGCATGGAGCCTGACACAGGGCTTGATCTCACTACTCTGAGATAATGACCTCAGCTAAAATCAAGTCGGACACTAACTGACTGAACCAATCAGGTGCCCCGGAACTGTCCACTTTAAAATTGAATTATTTCTCATTTTATTATTGACTTATAAGAGTTGTTGATACATTCTAGACATTTTTCTCCCATTCTCTGGTTTACTTTTTTACTTTCTTGGCTGTATTTTTTGATGTATGTAAGTTTTTAATTTTGGTGATGTCTGATTTACCTTTGTTGATTGTTTTTATAATATTTTAAATCTTTTTTTAAAAGATTTTATTTATTTATTTGTGGGAGAGTGAGAGAGCAGGAGAAGGAAGAGGGAGAAGCAGACTCCCTGTTGAACAAGGATCCCAACATGGGGATCGATTATGGGACTCTGGGATCATAAGCCAAGCTGAAGGCAGACATTCAAGGAACTAAGCCACCCAGGCACCCCAATATTTTTAATCTTTTAAAAAAAAATCCTTGTCATTTATTTGTTGAAGGAACCAGGTCATTATGATTTACACAATTTACCATATTCTTACATTTGCTAATTGTAACCGTAAGGTGTTGCTGAACATGTTCCTCCATCTGCTATATTTTCTATAAACTGATAATTAGATCTAGAGACTTGAAAAGATTTGGGTTAAAATTTTAGCAGGAATATGTCGCAGGTGGTACATTATACATTCTAAATATCTTCTCTTTACATCACGTGAGGAGGAATACAATGACTGGTTGACCATGGTGTATGTGTTAAGATTGATCAGCAGGTTATATTCTTATCAACCTGACCCAGCCATTTAAGTTCCCCAACAACACCTGGGTGGCTCAGTGGGTTAAGCCTCTGCCTTTAGCTCAGGTCATGGTCTCAGGATCTTGGGATTGAGTCCTGGATCAAGGCCGGCATCCAGCTTTCTGCTCAGCAGGGAGCCTGCTTCCCCCTCTGCCAGCCTCTCTGCCTACTTGTGATCTCTTCCTCTGTCAAATAAACATATAAAATCTTTAAAAAAATAAATAAATTCCCCAACAGACCCTTTTGGACTAGTTTATCTCCTATGATCTTTGGGTCAGTGCTCTCCAATAGAACTTTCTATAATGATGGAAATGTTCTATCTATATATTGTCCAACATGGCAGCCTTTAACCATATGTGGCTAGTGAATGCTTGAACAATGCTTAATACAACTGAAAAATGAATTTGAGACTTTAATTAATTTAAATTTAAATGGTCACATGTGGCAAGTAGTTACTCTAATGGACCATATAAGTCTAGATTCATTATTTCACCAGAGTCTGCATTGCTTTTGCATTTGTTACCTCAAATTTTGGTAAGAGAAGAACTTTCTCTCACCAAATATGACTACCTTGAAACACAAATCATCCAGGAAAGACATATTATGGGCTTGTTTTTCAAGTGGACACTGAGCCTGCATTATAAGTCATTTCATTGGAATAAACTAGTCTTCTGGCCCTTTCTAGCTCTGTAAAGCCACAGAACCACGAGGGGGCAAATACATTTTATTCTGGTAGGATTGCTATTGTAGTCTCTCCTCACTTTTGAGGGCCTATAATAGATGCTACTGATGCTTCATCTTCTTCCCACAGCTCATCTCTGTGCATCTCAGCTGCAGCTGAGGTGGACAGGTATGCACATGATGGCTTCTCAGTGGAAGCAAAAGTCATCTCTCTCAGCCTTTTGCAGCATAGAGTATAGGGACAGTTAATGTCCCCAGGGCCAGCAGCCTTCAACCAAGGAATTTAGAGGTATACATTTAGTTAGCTAAATAAATACTCAATTTTAGAGGGACAATTCTCAAGTACATATTCAAAGTTCTTCAGAGAGTCACAGGAGGCATTGAGCCTCCTTGTCCACAGTGGTCAACATCCCAATAACACCATTTACTGGCTTTCCCTCCTCTGTTCCATTCTCTCTACTCCTTCATTCAGCTTCTTAGGATCACTTCCTTAATAAACTACCTGCTTCTAAGCCCTTATCTCAAGCTCTGTTTTTGGGGAAATATAAATTAAGGCAGGATCTCAAACATACTTTAGTCCATGGCATTTATCGACTCAAGAACATTCACTGAGTGATTATAAGGGATCAAGCTGTGTATTATGTGCTGAAAGTACAATGGTGAAGAAGAGATCAAGTCTGATGGGCCATACAGATTAATAGGCAATAACTGAATAGTGTAATAAGCATCATAACAGGGTAAACATGGGTACCATTAGTTGGAAACTGTCATCAGGTTTAGGATCTCTGAATTGTCCCTTTTCCTAGGTATTAAGAGAGAGTGCGTGACAGAGGGCAAAGCAGACAGAAGTATCCTTAGCTTGGATTTTGTACCCAACTCCTAGATTGCAGTTTGGGATTGAGATAAACCCAAGTGATATGCCCAGTCCTCCCTTCCTCTAGGCCACACTCATTTGGCCTTCTTAGAGCCTTCTAAGAGGGAGTCCTAGGTCAATTTCACTGCCTGAATCCAGCCGTGCTTCAAAAAAGTCCAAATCTTAGCAAGGGAACCACTCCCTATCCTCCAAAAATTCCCCAAAGAGAGCACATTCTGCCTGCAAAACCAGAGCTTTGTCCCTATGACACAAAAACTTTGTCGTTTTGTAGTGTGGCCTTAAAACTTTGACCTTGCCAAAACTATAATCTTTCTTAGCCCTATATTAAAAAGGGGAAAATTGAGCTTGGTATCAGAATATGAAACTAATATAATGCCCCATCCCCCTTTTTCTCTGCCTTATTTCTAAGTCTTCTGTTTGAAGGACTTTAGAACACTGTGTTTATTTACTGAGAAAACTGCCCTGAGGTGTTCTTACCTAAAACTCACTAATTTTAGACTACTCTGCCAAATTAGTCCTAGCTCTTGGTATGTAGTTTCTCTGCAAGTATCTTCCCATTAGTGGGGAATTTAGGTTCTGAATCCCCGTAAATGGTAGGGCCATTGCTGCTTCCAGGGTTCCACCCAGACTTTCCAGTTTTAACAGGGTTAAACATGGGGTTAAATTCCACCCAGTTTTTACCATCTCGTGTCAAATGAACATCTTGGTGGTAGTCTAGTTCTTGTTTTTTCTTTTTAAGATTTTATTGATTTATTTGACACACACACACACACACAGAGCACAAGTAGGAGGAGCAGCAGGCAGAGGGAGAGGGAGAAGCAGGCTCCCCACTGAGCAGGGAGCATGATGCAGGACTCAATCCCAGGACCCTGGGAATATGACCTGAGCCCAAAGCAGCAGCTTGCTTAACTGACTCAGCCACCCAGGCGCCTCGGTGATAATTTAGTCTTAACCTGCTGCTGAGAATTGGTGCTATCTAGAATTTATAAGGACCTTCCTGAGTTTTTCCTGTCTTAGCACTTAAACGTAACTGTTTACTTGCTTATCTTTTCAGCCAGTCTCTAAATTCTTTGGGGCCACAAAATGTCCTTTTACCATTGTTTCTCCAAAACCTAGTGGAATCAGTTTACTAAAGGAAGGCTTGTATTAGATAAAGACTCAGTTGCTAACGCAGAACACCCAACTCAGATTAGTTTATGCAAAAACCTAAAACCAAAGGAAAGCAAGCAAAACAAACCCCAGTGCCTTATTAGTTCCTGTAGCTGCAAAGTCCAGGGTTCAAGTTACGTTGTAAGGAGCTCACCTTTCTCCAATTTTACTTTCTTCTCTGCCGTGTTTGGCTTTACTCTTAGGTAGGCCTTTAGATCGTCCCTGGTGAAGCAAATGCAATTTTTAGCTCTGATTGGGCCCGACTCTCTTGGTTTGATCTATATGCCTTTTCCTAAACCTGTCACAGAAGCCAGGAGAATATGCTGCTCTGCTTGGCCAGACTTAGGCCACAGGTTCATCCTTGAAACTGGAAATGAGGGCATCAGCGCCATAAAAGTACGGTGGATTGAGACTGATGTGTGTGTTTCTGTGTGTATGTGCAGGGATAATATGTGGAGCATGGTACTGGGGAGCCAAAGGAATTCCACGGTCATTCCCTTTGTTGAACTCCATGCATTTCCCTGAATTTGGACCCTTGTGGGACATGGATATCTGCCCATACTGGGCTTTCCTGTGACTGCCAGCTCTTCCCTGAGGTGGGGGCCACCACTCCAGCTTGGAGTATTTCCCAGGCTCTGTCTACCCTGCTTACAGTTTGGTCCTGCTTGTCCTCTTCCTGCTCTAAATGTTCCCAGCAAGCTGCACAGTGCTTGCAATGTCCTTTCAGACACTTTGGCAACTGGTGAGTCATGTATACAAAGAACCATTCAAAGGCAGAATGTGGTCAGTTCTCTAAGAGAGTAGTGAAAAGATGTTTGGAGAGCAGAGATAAAGGCGTACAACATCTGGCTGGGAGCATGAGAGCAGACAAACGCTTCAGGGTCTATCAAGCACCCAGGACAAGTTTAAGTGTAAGCTGAATAATGATAATAACACTGACAGTAATAACAGCTGCTAGTACATATAGGGCTTACCATATGCCAGGCATGTTCTAAGAATTTTATATGAATTGACCCAATGAATCTGCCCAATACTCTTTTAAGCTGGTACAATTATTCCACTCAGTTTAGAGTCAAGGTTAAGTAACTTGTCCAAGGTCACATAGTAAGAAAGTGACAGAAAATAACTGGGTTCCTATCAAGCAGTGTCTTAAAGGCCAGGTTACAGTGTTAGACTTGACTTGCAGTTTTTTGAGTAGCTGTTTCATCTTTCCCAATGGACTTAAACTCCCTGGCAGCAAGACTGAGTTTCGTTCAGTTTTGTGTTCTCTAGAATATCTAGGTGGGCTATACATTCAAGTAAAGTTGCACAAAAATCCTCTTTAAGTAGACTATCTCTACTGGAATGTACATTGTTATACAAAATATGCCATCTTCCACAGTGGTTAGAAAACTAGACAGGAAGTTATGGATCTGACTAATTGAGGCTTTCACCCCTGACTCAGTGTGTGACTGAGCAAACGGACTTTATGCTACAGATTTTCCAACTGTAAAAGAGAGGGAAACAAGTATCCATCGTACCTCACAAGGGCACAGAGAGAACATAATAAAAAAAAAACAACACATAAATCCTTGCAATACTTGAGTAAAGGTACTACAAGAAACAAAGATTATTTTTCCTAGCTTCACCACAACACAAATAATCAGCAAATATGCATTAGGAACTACATTCTACACACTATGGGATTACAACAGAATAAGACACAATTTTCGCTAGTCCCTGTTTTATAGGATTTAACAGGCAAGATCATTTTGAGTGGTAAATATATAGATTATTTAATAGAACATCAAAATGGTAAAGTACATTAGAGCTTATCTGGTCTAACATTTATAAATGGAAAATGAGATCCCAAAGGGGGAAGTAATAGTCTCAGGGAGCCTATTGTTAATGGAGAAACACTTATCTTCAAAGAAAAGGACTAGGCTCTGGGTTTGAACCTCAGCTGAAGAGGTTACTTACCATATGTGTGACCTGGGGCCAGCACTTAGCTACTCTGAACAAATTTCCTTGTCTCTAAAATGGGCATAATAAGAACTTACTTCAAAGAGCTGTCGTGGCGATTAAGATCACGCCTGTAAAACTTTCATCTGTGTCTGGCTAAGCACCACAAGTCAACTATTCTTGTTACCTCTGTAGGAGAAAGATCTTTTTTAGCTCTTTTTCTACAAGAAAAATTATTCTTTCTCTGGTCAGACCCCACTCACAAGGTCGGAGCAGAACAGAAAGTGCGTTCAACTGCTCGGAGATGGGAGCAGCAGGAACAAGAACTCAGCCATCCTGGGCGTCAGAGCACAGCCCCCCCTCGCCAAAAACCATCTTCCATTTCCTCCCCTTCCTTTTCGGGAAAGCCAAGCTCCCCCCACCCTCCCCGACGCGTTCTGTAATCTTATTTTCCTGCCTCGCCAAATCGCTGGCCCCTGCCTGGCTGTTTTCTGTGTCCTTTCGGTTGAGCGAGCGCGGCAGCGAGGCGGCCAGGACTGGCGTGTCGCTCCCTCCACGCCCCATTCTTCCCCCGGGCTCCAGCCGGCCGCAGTTGCGTACCGAAGCCCGGGCTCCCGCGGGGATTGACGCGCCGGGGGAGGAGCGGTTTCTTGCTGCGCGCCTCTCAGGAGCATTACGGCAGGGCTCGTTCCCGGCTCCGGCCGCCAGCCCCAGCCTCCCCGGTCCGGAGCTGGGACTGGCGGAGGCCGCGAGGGAGGGAGCGCGAGCGAGGAGGCACGCGCCCGCCGGTCCGCGCCCAGAGCGCCGCCGCCGCCGCCGCCTTAGCAGCCATGGCCGAGCGCCGCGCCTTTGCCCAGAAGATCAGCAGGTAAATCTCGGGCGCGGGGCGCGCGGCCGCCGCGGGAGGAAGAGCCGGGAGTCCTCCCGAGCCCGGCCTAGGAGGCGGGTGGGTGTGGCGACGCGGGCGCGGGGATCTGGCGGCCTGGTCCGCGGCTGGGCGGAGGGGGCTCGCGGCTGTCGCCGAGGCCTCGCGCCGCCCTCCGACCCCGGCCCTCAGCCCGCGCTGGCGGCCGATCCTCGCCCGGGGTCTCAGGGAGCCCCACACGCCAGCGCGCCGGCCTCCGCCGGCTCCTCGGCGGCCCGGGCCTGGAGTTTCGCGGCGGCTTATTGCAGGGCGGGTGGGGAGCTCGTCGGCTAGCCGATCGGCGCTCCCCAAATTCTTTGTGTCCCCACCCCCGGGCTGGCCGGGGGCCGCCGCGGCGTCTCGCTCCCTCACTCTCCCCGCCCACCCCCGTTTACCCCCTGGAGGGTGTGGGGGTCCGCCCTCTTCTCCTCCCCAACAAAAGATTCGGCGCGCGGCGGGCTCCTGGCCGGTGGGAGGCCGCCCCTTCTTCACGCCTCCCACCCTTCCCGAGAAATCTAACAGGAATCCTCTTTGCAACCAGGGGCCAGTTCGACGTAGGCTCTCGCACCCAGAATCTAAAAACGTATAGTCAGAATGAAAAGTTGAGAGCTTGTGGTCTGCACCTTGTGTGTGCGGCTGCCGAATCTTGGACGAATTGTAGGCTGGAGCTTGATCTTAGAAGCGTGTGAATTTAAACGTGCGCTTGTGTTTCCAGTGGCACCAGACGAAGATGGATGATAGTGTCCTTATTATATTGGCCCTTTGACTCACGTTTTAGGAGTCTGGAAGTAAGCAGGCGAATCACGGTTGAGATTTCCGAGCCTTTTACCTGCCTGCGGTGTGGGTCGGTTGCCAGAACCAAAAATTGAATAACGGCGGGGGATTTTAATATTTGTAGAATTTCATTCTGAAATATACTAATGTGCAAGGCACTAGACTGTGTTGGTTTTATTATGATGTCCCAAGAAAAGAAACGTTCGAATGCATTACTATTTCGACAGTTTTATTTCTGTGGTTCTGTGTCTTTTTCGTTTGCTGATCTTGCTTAACGATTTTTGGACCGACCAAACGGGTTCTTTCTTAACTGCCTTAACTTCCATAGCGTTACTCTGTTGTGGCACGTTTTTCATTTAAAACTAACAGCTTTTTGATTTAAGCTTTGTGCTTAATTATTCTTAACTTTTGAGCTTTAAAACATTTAATTTTATTTTTAAGAGGCAAAATAACAAGGGGTACCTGGCTGGCTTGGTCAGTGGAGCATGGAACTCTCGGAGTTGCGGGTTTGCTCGGTGTTGGGTGTAGAGATTATTTAAAAATATATATATATATATTTTTAAGATTTTATTTATTCATTTGTCAGAGAGAGAGGGAAGGCTCAAGCCGGGAGAGCAGCAGGCAGGAATAGGAGCAGGCTTCCCGCACAGCAAGGAGCCAGACTCGGGGGGACTCAATCCCAGAACCTGGGATCATGACGGCAGCCGAAGGCAGATGCTTAACCGACTGAGCCACCCAGGTGCCTCCAAAATAAAATCTTAAAACAAAACAAAACAAAACAAACAAAGAGCAAGTGCTTAAGAACATGTGCTCTGGTGTCAGACTTTGCCATGGGTTCAAATCCCAACTGTTAGTTTTCTTTTTCTTTAATATTTATTTGAGAGAGAGAGAGGGAGAGCATGAGGGGGGAGGGTATGAGGGAGAGAGGGAATGAGGGAGAAGCATCCCGGCTGAGCAGGGAGCCCAATGTGGGACTCGATCCTGGTGCTCCAGGATGATGACCTGAGCAGAAGGCAGTCGATTGAACCAGCCCAGTCACCCAGGAGCCATGACTGTTAATTTTCTAAGTTAGTACCTTGATCAATCTTAAGTTACAGTTTTGGCATCTGGAAAATGGGTACAGTACCAGTACTCTGTTGATAAGTGGCAAAATTTGTGTGAAGCGTTTAGCACTGTGCATAGGCTTTAGTAGCTATCATTGAACAATTAACAATTATTGGTATATTCCGGGGAGTTTTGCTAGAGTTAATAGGAAATTACTACTTTTTTTTTTTCCCCCAAAATAACTGAGTCTTGTTTCTGAAGGCAATGCCATTGAAAAAATGTATTACTTGACATACATGCTTAGTATTAACTTCTTCTTAATAGAACCAAGTTTCGCCGAGAACATGTGTTGATTAGGAAATTGCACATTGAGGAGTTAGATATGAATATATATCATACCTGTTCTTTATTTGCAGAGTTTGTGCTAGGATTAGACAGAACAAAATACAAGAAAAAAAGAAAGTTTCACAAAATAATACAAAATTCAAAGTAATAAGCCTTGTAAATTTGTCAGATTAAATAAAGCAATGGAATTGAGATATTATTGCTTGGAGAAATAGTTAGGGGAGGTGACTGATGATAGATAAGGTATGTAAGGTGCAGAAGACTGAGTCTGGGATGGCATGTACATTTCTGACTGGGCAACCACGCGGATGATGGAGGCAGTCATTGAGGTAAAGGCGAAGGGGAGGAAGAAGGGATTTGAAGGTGGGAAATGAGGTGGGAAGGAGATGATGATTCAGTTTTGGATATGTAGATTTTGAGGTGCTCATTGAACATTGAAAGAGAAATATTTATTAGGTTGTTGGTGAGGTTTAAGATGCAGAAGAGAGATTGGGCTGGAGGTCAGTAGATTTTGGGAATCATCAGCAAGGAGATTGTTATGAAACCAGAGGAGTAGATGAGATAGTATGGGACGAATGTGCAGATTAGTTTGGAGGGAAGACCAAGGACAGAATTGTTATAGATGATGAATTACTGTAATTGAAAGGTATTTTCATTCTTGTTATCAAATATGGCCAAGTAATACATTTATTTATTTATTTGTGAGAGAGCACGAGCAGGGGAGGGGGTTGGTGGTAGGAGGGTGAGGGGAGCGCCGAAGGGAGAGGGAGAAGCAGGCTCCACTGGGCAGGGAGCCCAAGGTGGTGCTTGATCCCAGGCGCTTGATCATGACTTGAGTTGAAGGCAGACCTCAGCAGTCTAGCTAGCTACCCAGGTACTCTGGCTGAATAATACTTCTGAATAAATTCTTCTTCTGCTTCTTAGTTTCCTACTAGAGGAAGTATAGCACATACTCTGGGGATAAAATGCTTGGCGTTGACATCCTAGCACTGGCCTTCATTGAATAAACTTGGGCAAGTTACTTTACCTCACTTCTGCCTCATTTTCCCTATCTATAAACTGGGGATAATAGCAGGACCTACCTTACAGTGTTGTTATTAGAATTAAAAAGTCGGTTCCAGTAAAGTGCTTAGAACAGTGTTTTCTACATAAAGGTCCAGCATCAATTATTTTTTATTGTTACAATATTTATAATGTGGTGTAGGACCTTTCCTTGGAAGTGGTAAGTCTTTTTGTGATGCGCATATATGAAATTTGTTGCTCTGTGAGTAGCCTGTTGCTATTTGAAACCCTATTTTTTTCCTTTTAAAGCTTTATGATTGTCCCCATACCTTACTTTTAAAAGATTGCACTGATTTCTTTTTGGCTCAGTCATTTCCTAACCCTTTGTATTTAGTGCTGTTACTTTTTGAGGCCATGATTTAGTGATTTCTCAAACTTTTTATTTTTTAGATTTAAAAAAAGATTGATTTATCTACTTTGGTGGGGGAGAGGCTGGGAGAGGAAATCTTTTTTTTTTTTTTTTAAGATTTTATTTATTTATTTGACAGAGATCACAAGTAGGCAGGGAGGCAGGCAGAGAGAGAGAGAGAGAGAGAGAGAGAGAGAGATATGCCGGCTTCCTGCTGAGCAGAGAGCCCAATCGATGTAGGGCTTGATCCCAGGACTGTAGGGCTTGATCTCGGGATGCTAGGATCACGACCTGAGCAGAAGGCAGAGGCTTTAACCCAATGAGCCACCCAGGCACCCCTGGGAGAGGGAATCTTCAGCAGACACTGCACTGAGCTGGAGTCCTATGCTGGACTCCCATCTCAGGACCCTGATATCAGGGACCTGATCCGAAACCAAGAGTCTGAAGCTTAACCCACTGTGCCACCTATGTGCCCCAAAGCTCTTTATCTTTTCACCGGTTGTACTGAGCTCATCATGGAAAAGCAGCACGTGTATTTTGTTCATAACAGTTATTGCCACTTGTTTGTTCCCCCTACTTTTGGAGGACAAGGCATATTCATTGTTAATTACCTCTTTTTTAATCACACCGTAGCGTATGATAGGTATAATTTGTGGAGTGTTGATTGTAGATTAATGATTTTGTTTGGATTATTTTGTCCTGTTACCAGATACTCAGCAGTAATGATGAACATTTGGATATACTTAAAACACTTTTTACTACATTCTCATCTTTATTACCTAGAGAGGCAGAAGAACATAGTAAAGAATGTAGACCTCAGGTCACATTGCATGGATTGAAATTCTGCCTGTACTACATAATAGCTATATAATTCTGGGCAATTGCTCTAATCCCCCTGTTTCAGTTTTCTCTTCAGTAAAATGGGGATAAAAATGTCTCTTTGTCATCATGAAGATTGAGTAAGTTAATACATATAAAACACTTAAACTGTGCCTGAAACATAATAAGCATTCAACAGATGTTAGTTGTTGCTATTATTATTCCTATATTATTTACAATGATTATTATTCCCATAATCCAGATGAGGAACTGAGACCTACCTACATCTCATGAAATTATTTGCTCATATTGGGACTCAGTCCCCAATTCTCTGATTTCAGATCTTACACTTTTTTTATTTCTGTATTCTTTCTGTACTATATATACTGTATTTCTTTCTGCAAAATATTTTCTGGGGTAGTTCCACATTTTCTAACAGTGCTACCATTAGCATCCCCAAAGTTACTTCTTACCTACTTAATCTTTCCTTTGTTAATTTGGTATCATTTTGTTGCCTAAGAAGCAGAATTTAGTGAAAGGCTTGCATCAGATTTTTATTTTTGAGGAAAATCTTAACATGAGTAGGATTTCCAGGACATAGTCTTATTTATAAGCTCTATCTCTTTTTTTTAAGTTTTGAATCTGTGCATAACTCTGGCTGTATAGGCTAAGTCTTCCAGTCTACTTTCTTCACTTCATTATTAAATAAATTCTACCCACATAATATCATCTACTTCAGTGCTCCCTTTTTCATCACTTTGGCTTTTTGTTGTACTCCTCTCACGAACTCTAAATGCTGAATGTCTAACCTGTTTCTTGCCCCTGAGAGAGAGCAGAACAGTGCAGAGCTGAACTTTTAATAATGAATGTCTTCTCATTTGCAATGAGGTTTACTCTAAATCATTTCTCTTACTAACATCTTTGTTTTCCTATCCCATCTTTTACTGAAAAGTTCTGGATCATCTAACATGAGTCCATGATAACCTCAGCACGCTGCTGTTCCTGTATGTCACTTAGGCATCTTCTCCTGAGCCTGTAAGGTATCCCTTCCCTAAAGTTTACCAATTTTTTTCGTCCTTTGTACCCTGTTACCTTGCTGCCTCCCTCAGAACCTTGATCTCATAATTTTTCCTTTCCTTTCTAGCATCTTCAATATGTTTCTTTTATGGATGTTTCCCTTAATGCATAAGACTTATTATGCCTTTTTCATCATAAAACAAAGAACTATTGAATCTTCTGCATTTCTAGCTGCCAACCAGTCATTCCTTTCTTCTAGTCCCATTTCTCACATGTATGTGGTGCAGTCCCAACCACTTTCTGCTTGTTCTCGTCAGTCCTTGGACCATATGGCTGTGCTTCCCATGGTACTTTATGTGTACTTGAATTATGGAACGCCTGGAGATTAGGAGCCTTTGACTTTTTTTCTTCATCACTGATTTCATGAGCTGCTGTTTTTTGGGTTTTGTCTTTTTAATTTTTCTTGCCCTCATCCTCCGTGCCATTTTCCCCCTACTTTATACTGCTTTTCAGAGGCCTTTGATGACTGTTCTGTGTCTTTTTATATCTAGTGTCAGACAGAGTCTTTTGTAAACTGGACATGTAAAAATTGTTTGAGGGCGCCTGGGTGGCTCAGTGTGTTAAAGCCTCTGCCTTTGGCTCAGGTCATGGTCTCAGGGTCCTGGGATCAAGCCTCACTTTGGGCTCTCTGCTCAGCAGGGAGCCTGCTCCCCCACCCTGACCCCGCCCCCTGCCTGCCTCTCTGCCTACTTGTGATCTCTGTCAAATAAATAAATAAAATCTTTAAAAAAAAAAAAAAAGGATTGTTTGAAAGAATGCTATCCTGCTTCATTGGAGCATCTTTTATTATCTTGCTTCTAGATGACCTCAGTGGGCCAGAGCTGATCTAGTCTCTTATCTCTTGTAATTCAAATGTGTTACAAATGAAATCTCCCTAAAATACAGCTTTTTATAATGGCATTCTTTTGTTCAAGAATATTATAGTAGCTTCCAACAGTGTTAAACCCAAACTCTTGCTTGCATTTTGAAGTCATCTAGAATCTGGTCCTTCTCTTGTTGATTTATTCCCTAGCTTACATTTTGGACCAATCAGTTGAACATTTTCCTTGTACCCTCACAAATGCTCTGCTCATTTCCAGATCTGTAACTGCACGTTGTTTTTTCTTTTTGATCTATCCTTTCTTTTTTCTAAATCTTACCCTTTTCTGCGGACCATTCCAATCCACTGTCTTTACTTTTGGGATAACCATTTTCTTGGTTTTCTTTTTTAAGATTTTATTTATTTATTTTAGAGAGAGACAAGCCAGGGGAGGAACAGAGGCAGAGAGGGAGAGAGACAAGCAGACCCCCCCACCCTGCCCCTGAGATCAGATGCTTAACTACTGAGCCACCCAGGCCACCCCATTTCCTTGATTTTCTCTATTCTTTTCACTTATGAGTGCATTTCTAAGTAAAAGCATTTTTTCTGTTTTTTAATTCCTTTGACCATAATCATACTGGATATTGTATTTCTTTTGTCTTGCTTTTGTTCAGAATTAATCTGTGAGATTCATTCATAATATTACAAGTAGTTGGAGTTAATTCTTTGTCTTTATATTATTTCATTATATAAATATACCATGATTTTCCATTCTACAGTAGATGGGCATTTTGATTGTTTCTAGTTTTTGGCTATTAGAAACAATGTTCTATGAACACACCTGTACATATATTTGGATATGCATGTGCATGAATTTCTCTAGGGTATACTCAGATATGAGATTGCTGGTCCTTAGGTATTCTTTGTTGCTCCTCATAGCACTTTTATTTATCATGGAGTTTATTAGGTAATACCAAACTGTTTTCTTAGATAGCTGAAGAAATATACACTCCCATAGTAGTGTTGCTGTACCTAGCTGACATCTCTTGTACTGCTAGCTGTGTCATTTTTGCCAATCTGATGGATGGATGCATGATGCTATGTTATTATAAAAGTTTTGATTTGTATTTACTTGATTACGGTTGAGATTGAGCTCTGTTTTGTATGAGTATTGACTATATGAATATACTCTTATAAGTTGCCTATTTAAATCTTTTGCATTCTTCCTCGTTTTTCCTTTGTATTACTCTTTTTCTTACTGATTTGTTTGAGTACTTTATATATATATTCAGTGTATGAACCCATTGAATGATACTATGTGTTGCAAATGTCTTTACTCACGTGTGGTTATTTATTTATTTATTTATTTATTTAATTAATTTATTTGACAGAGAGAGAGAGATCACAAGTAGGCAGAGAGGCCGGCAGAGAGAGAGGAGGAAGCAGGTTCCCTGCTGAGCAGAGAGCCCAATGCGGGACTCGATCCCAGGACCCTGAGATCATGACCTGAGTCGAAGGCAGAGGCTTAACCCACTGAGCCACCCAGGCATCCACCCTGTGGTTTTTTAAAAAATTCTTTTTATGGAGTCTTTTAAAAAAATTTTTTTTTTATTTTTAAAAGATTTTATTTATTTATTGGATAGAGAGAGATCACAAGTAGGCAGAGAGGCAGTAGGACAGACAGAAGGAAGCAGGCTCCCTGCTGAGCAGAGAGCCCAATTCGGGGCTCCATTGCTGGATCCTGAGATCATGATCTGAGCCAAAGGCAGAGTCTTAACCTGCTGAGCCACCCAGGCACCGTTATGGGGTCTTTTGAAAACTAAGTTCTCAGTTTTCTTTTTTTTAAAGGTTTATTTATTTTAGAGAGAGCAAGAGAGTGCAGGGAGAGGGAGAGAAAAAATCTCAAGCAGGATCCATGCTGAGCATGGAACCTGGCTTGGGGCTCCATCTCACGACCCTAAGATTGTGACCTGAGCCGAAATCAAAAGTTGAATACTCAACAGATTAAGCTACCCAGGCACTCCAACTAAGTTCTCAGTTTTTTGTTTTTTTTTTTTTTTTCTCAAAGATTTTATTTATTTATTTGATGGATAGATAGAGAGAACCAGAGACCACCAACAGGGGCAATGGCCGAGGGAGAAGAAGTATCCCAGAATCCTGGGATCATGACCTGAGCCGGAGGCAGATGCTAAACCAGCAACCACCCAGGAGCCCCTAAGTTCTCAGTTTGAATATACTTTTATCAGTTTCTCTCTTTCTTTTTTAATGATTAGTACTTTTGAGGTCTTGTTTAAAGAATTTTTTTTTTTGAAGATTTTATTTATTTATTTGATAGACAGAGATCACAAGTAGGCAGAGAGGCAGGCAGAGAGAGAGAGAGAGAGGGAAGCAGGCTTCCCGCGGAGCAGAGAGCCCGATGCGGGGCTCGATCCCAGGACCCCGAGATCATGACCCGAGCCGAAGGTAGCAGCCCAAACCACTGAGCCACCCAGGCGCCCCAAGAATTTTTTTTTTTAAGATTATATTTATTCACTTGACGAGAGAGAGAGATAGCAGAGAGGGAACTAAAGCAGGGGAAGTGTAAGAGGGAGAAGCCGACTCTCTGCCGAGCAGGGAGCCTGATGTGGGGCTTGATCCTGGAACCCTAGATCATGACCTAAGCCGAAGGCAGATGCCTTAACGACTGAGCCACTCAGGTGCACCTTGTTTGAGGAATATTTTCCTACCCTATGGTCATTAAGATATTCATCTGTATTAACCTTATAGTTGCATCCTTTATATTCCACCTGGACTTGATATGTGTATGGTGTGAAATTTTAATTTTTTTCCAAATAGATTGTCCTTTCCTCATTGACCTGCCCTGCCACCTCTATTATAGATTGTGAGTCCTCATTTGCGAGTCTTTGTCTGGGTTTCGCTCTTTTATTCCATTGGTCTGGTTATACGTATTTTCACCAATTATAAACAACTTTATTTATTTATTTAAGATTTTATTTATTTATTTGACAGGCAGAGATCACAAGTAGGCAGAGAGGCAGGCAGAGAGAGAGGAAGGGACCCCATCATTATGACCTGAGCAGAAGGCAGAGGCTTTAACCCACTGAGCCACCCAGGCACCTGTATAAACAATTTTAATTATCATAAGTCTTGGAATTTGGTAGAATAATTAACTTCTCTCATCATTAAAGAAAGTGTCTTGACTTCTCTTAGCCCTTTGAATTTCCTTGAATATTTTAGAATCTATCAAAAAGCAAACAAAAAATCCCCAAGTCCTATTCAAATTTGGTTGGGATTACCTTGACTCTGTATATCAGTTTTGTAGAGAAATGATGTCCTAATAATAATAAATAACAATAATAATAAATAATTTTGTATTATAATATTGAGTTTTTAAGCCTTGATTATGGTTTATCTCTTTGTTTACTTAGGTCTTCTTTATCTCATACAACAAAAGTTTATAAAATTTTCTCTGTAAGATTCATGCATATCCTTTCTAGGTATATAACCATTTTTTATCCAGCTATATACCTTGCTAAACTCATGTCAAATCTAAAAATGTGTCTGTGGCAGACACCTGAGTAGCTCAGTAGGGTAATAAGCATCTCTCTGCCTTTGGCTTAGGTCCTGATCCCAGGCGGTGGGACTGAGTCCTACATAGGTCTCCTTGCTCAGCAGGGTGCTTGATTCTCCCTCTGCCTGCTGCTCCCCCTGCTTGTGCTCTCTCTCTGACAAATAAATAAATAAAATCTTAAAAATAAATAAATAGGGGCGCCTGGGTGGCTCAGTGGGTTAAGCCGCTGCCTTCAGCTCAGGTCATGATCTCAGGGTCCTGGGATCGAGTCCCACATCGGGCTCTCTGCTCAGCGGGGAGCCTGCTTCCCTCTCTCTCTCTCTCTCTCTGCCTGCCTCTCCATCTACTTGTGATTTCTCTCTGTAAAATAAATAAATAAAATCCTTAAATAAATAAATAAATAAATAAAGTGGAACCTGAAAGTTATTTAAAAGATGTATCCATGAATTTTGTATTTTCTGTGTCATCTGGATATCATGAATTTTTGTTTCTACCCTTCCAAACCTTACAGTTTTGTCTTGTTCTGTGGACGGTTATCTTGTATTACTATGTAGATTATTACCATTTCTGTTTAACGTTGTACTAATACTGAGCATCCTCATTTTGCTGATGACCTCAGAGGGAAAGCTTTTTATGTTTCTTAACTTCTTTAAGCCTAAGGGTTGCTGTAAGTTTTTTTGTAGATAACCTTTTAATATGAGTTGCCTAGGAAATAGAGACTGAATCAAGGATTAAGAGTTGAGGGTTTATCTGGAAGGCATAATCCTGGGGCAGCAAGAGAAAAGGGAAGTGAGGCAGAGATGGGAAACAATGTAAGGTGATACCTTATCTTCTTTGGCCACTGTTCACGAGGCGCTGGGGAGGGACTGTTTGGCAGGTATCTTTGGACATAGGAACAGTTTCTCCAGTCAGTAGATACGAGTCTGGAAGAAGATTTATCTACCTGCTTTTGTCTTGCATCCTGTTTTCCATTAGTCAGCTCCATGAGAGAGTGAACTTTCCTTCACTTCTCGGTTGATCATATGCTTTCGCAAGCGTCTAGATGTGTCACTACTTTTTCCAGTGGCTTTTTACAGAGGGGACTTTTTGGTTGCATTTGACAGAAACACCATTTAGATTAATTTGCTTACAACTGAGTACATCAGGTGCCAGGATACAGAGGGTATGAACAGCCTCTTCATGTCTTTGATAGATTTCCCACTAAATGGTTGCGATGAGAGTTGACAGCCCCAGGCTCAAATCTTACCATTTAGTTTGGCTCGTGTCACATGTTCCTGCTTGAACCAATTACAGTGTTTAGGGTCAGTGGGGATGCTGGCTGTTCCTGTGTAACATGACATTCTCGAAGGCTAGAGGACAGATGTGATGGTGTCATCCCCAGCCAGTCTCAAGCGATGAGTTCCTTGCCAAAAAGAAGAGGTTTCTAACTAAAAGAAAGAGGGGGAGGGCAAATTCTGGTCACACCAGAACAACTGGTATTCTTTAAGATTGGTCATTGTAATTTGCTCAGCCTCACTGTAATTATTTAAATATATAGCAATATAGTTAGTTGTACTACCTGTTAAAATTTAAATGTAACTGGCGAATACAAAAATATAAAGAAAAGCAGTGTAATGGGAAGCAACTGTGGATCCCTGTTACTTAACTTTAAGTTTAGCTCTGATCTTAGTGGCAGCTCAGCCTCATGGGCAGTTGGCTTGGTTTCCACCGTCTGGCTTTCCTAGGCTTCTCTCTGTTGTGGTTCTGCAGCATCATGAGGTGTTTCTCATTTGTCCTCTGTGACCAGAAAACTGCACTCATCAGCCATTTAATGATTTTAATAAACTTTGCTGAAGATGAGGGATTGGGGTAAGGAAGGAGGCTAAGGGTGCAAGACTTTCTTCGAGACTCTACTTTGGCTCTCCTCTTCACATTCTTTCTCTGACTGGAAAGCAATTTCTTTTCTCTCACCCTCGTAGAGCAGTTACAGCTTTATGCAGGCTCTCTCTCTTTTTTTTTTTAAAGACAACTTTCTTGAGGCATACTTTATATACCATAAATTAATTCATTAAAACTTTTTAAAATTTATTTTAAAAAGATTTAATTTATTTTTAAAAGATTTTATTTATTTATTTGACAGAGAGAGGTACAGCGAGACAGGAAACAAGCAGGGGGAGTGGGGAGAGGGAGAATCAGGTTCCCCACCAAGCAGGGAGCCCGATGCGGGGTTCCATCCTGGGTCCCTGGGTCATGACCTGAGCCTAGGTACATGCTTTATGACTGAGCCACCCAGGCCCCTACATTTTTTTTTTTTTTAAGATTTTATTTATTTATTTGATAGAATGGGAGAGCACTAGCAGGGGGAGCAGTAGAGGGAGAGGGAGAAGCTGGCTCCTTACCGAGCAGGGAGCCTGATGAAGGACTCCATCCCAGGACCCTGGGATCTTGACCTGAGCTGAAGGCAGATGCCTAAGCATCTGAGCTACCCAGGCGCCCCTAAATTAATTCATTTTAAGTGTACTATTTGATTATTTTTAGTAAATTTACAAAATTGTGAAGCCATCACCCACAATCCAGTTTTAGAGCATTTCCAGCACCTCCCCAGATACCTTGTACCCATTTATTCTCTATTCCCAGCCCAAGTCCTGGGCAACAACTATTGTACTTTCTGTCTGTCTCTCTCAAGATTTGCCTTTTCTGAACATATGAAGCCCTTTGTGCCTGGCTTCCTTCACTTAGCATAACATTGCCATGTTTCATCCATGGTGTGGAATTTATCAGTACTTTACTCCTTTTAATGGCTGAATAATACTCCATCGCAAGTCTGTAGTACATATTGTTTATTTGTTCATCAGTTGATGGACATTTAGATTATTCTACCTTTTGGACATTGTGAATAGTGCTGCTATGAACATTCATGCACAGCTTTTTTTTTTTGAACACCTATTTTCTATTTTAGATTTTATTTATTTATTTGACAGAGAGAAATTACAAGTAGATGGAGAGGCAGGCAGAGAGAGAGAGAGAGGGAAGCAGGCTCCCTGCTGAGCAGAGAACCCGATGCGGGCCTCGATCCCAGGACCCTGAGATCATGACCTGAGCCGAAGGCAGCGGCTTAACCCGCTGAGCCACCCAGGCGCCCTGAACACCTATTTTCATTTCTTGTGAGTATATTCCTAGGAAAGGAATTGCTGGGTCATCTGGTATTTTATGTTGAATTTTTTTTAAAGGTTGGTTTTTTTTTTTTTTAAGAAAGAGAACATGAGCAGGGGAGAGAAGTAGAGGGAGAAGGAGAAGCAGACTCCCTACTCAGGAGGGACCCCGATGTGGGATTCGATCTCAGGACCCTAGGATTATGACCTGAGCCAAAGGCAGATACTTAAACTGAGCCACCCAGGTGCCCCTCTGTTGAATTTTTTAAGAAATTGGGAAACTTCCACAGCAGCTACACCATTTTACATTTCCATCAGCAATGTATGAGCCTTCACTCTTTTCCACATCCTGGTAACACTTGTTAATTGTTTTCTTTTTGACTGTAGGCATTCTAATGAGTGTGAAGTGGCATTTCATTTTGGTTTTGATTTGCATTTCCCTAATGATTTGTGATGGTTTTTCTTGTGCTTATTGGCCATTCACATATCTTCTTTGGTAAAATTTTTGTTCCTATCCTTTGCTCATTTATAAATTGTGTTATTTATCTTGTTTTTGAATTGTAGGAGTTTTTTTTTTAATATGTTCAGAACACAAGTCTTTTATTAGATATATGAATTACAAATATTTTCTCCCTGTCTGCTTTGTTTCTTCATTTTCTTAATGGTGAAGTTTGAATCACAGAGATTTTAAATTTTGATGAAGTCCAGTACATCTTTTTTTTTTCTTTTGTATATCATGAGTTTGTTTTTATTCTCTAAAACTGCTTAATTCATGGTCAAGATTTTCTTTTCTGTTTTCTTCTGAAGTTTTTATAGTTTGGCTCTTACTTTAGGTTAATGATCCATTTGCATTGATTTTTGTGCATAATGTGAGATGAAGATCTAAATTCATTTTTCATGGGGCGCCTGGCTGACTCAGTCAGTGGAGCGTGCAACTTTTGACCTTGGGGTTGTGAGTTCAAGCCCCACATTGGGTGTGAGGTTACTTAAAAATAAAAAAAGTCTTTATATTCATCTTTGCATGTGACTGTTCTGTTGCAGCATTCTTTGTTGCAGAGGCTATTCTTGTCTGGTTGAATTGTCTTGGTACCTTCAAAAATCAGGTGACCATAAATGGCTTTAGTTTTTCATACTCCATTCTGTTTCATTGAACTATGTGTCTAAACACTAATACCATATCTTTTTTTTTTTAACAGATTTTATTTATTTATTTGACAGAAAGAGAGACAGCGAGAGAGGGAACATAAGCAGGAGGAGTGGGAGAGGGAGAAAAGCAGGCTCTCCACTGGGCAGGCAGCCTGATGCAGGGCTTGATCCCAGGACACCAGGATCATGACCTGAGCTAGAGACAGACACTTAACTGACTGAACCACCCAGGCGCCCCAGTTTTGTACTTCTTTTGTTAAATCTGTTTCTAAGTATTGTTTCTGATGTTATCGTGGTGGAATTGAAAAATTATTTTTGATATTTAGCTGCTAGTATATAGAGATATAGTTGATTTTGAACTTACATCCTCTACCTTTGCTGAACTTATTAGTTCTAGTAGTTTTTTTGTCGATTCCTGCTTACAGGATCATGTTGTCTGTGAATAAAGAGGTTTATTTCTTCCTTTTCCATCTGAATTGCCCTTAATTTGTTTCCATTTCTTTTTTAAAAAAACTTTTTAGGGACGCCTGGGTGCCTCAGTTGGTTGGACGACTGCCTTTGGCTCAGGTCATGATCCCAGAGTCCTGGGATCGAGTCCTGCATCGGCCTCCCAGCTCCACGGGGAATCTGCTTCTCCCTCTGACCTTCTCCTCACTCATGCTCTCTCTCAGTGTCTCTCTCTCAAATAAATAAAAATAAAATCTTTAAAAAAAAATTAAAAGAATGTTTTTTAAAAGATTTTTAAATTATTTATTTATTTGACAACAGCAATCACAAGTAGGCAGAGAGAGAGAGAGAGAGAGGAGAAGCAGGCTCCCCACTGAGCAGAGAGCCCAATACGAGGCTCGATCCCAGGACCCTAGGATCATGACCTAAGCCAAAGGCAGAGGCTTTAACCCACTGAGCCACCCAGGCACCCCTGTTTCCATTTCTTTCCTTCCTTCCTTGTGGTGCACTAGCTAGAACCTCTAGTACAGTGTTGAATAGTAAGAGCAGACATTCTTGCTTTCTCCCCAGTCTAAGGAGAAAACCATTCAGACTTTCACCCTTAAGTATGATGCTGTTTGTAGGCAGATGCTGTGGTAAAGGGAAGAAGACAAAGATTTGAGAAGTATATCAGAGTTAGAATGACAGGACTTAGCAACTAATTGGATACAAGATATAATTTATATGTTTGTGGGAGATTCTGGTGCTTTTTTTATGAAGTAGGGTGGAATTGAAGATAAATTTATCTCTTTTTGGGAATATTGACTTTTTACAGTAAGAGGTTTTCTCCCCCTTCCAGTTTTCATTTGGGTTGGCAATTTTAGATCAGTTTTAATTTTTCCAAATGCTAAATTTTTAAATTATTTTTTTCTGTAGTTTTAAGTTAATATGTTCCATGAACTGGGAACAATGTTATTACCAAGTTTTTGTTGAGGAAATTGAGATATGGTGGGATGCTTTAGATCAGAGTGATAGAGATATCCACGTCTCTTTCATACAGCGTTCTAAATTTTTGACTAAAATGTTATTCCAGAATTGTGTCAGATGGGATACATGAGTCATCGACATCTTTTTTTCTTTATCCTTCCCAAAAAGGGATTATGTCTTAAATGTTAAGTGTGTTATATAGAAAGACTGTTTCTGTTCTTTGGTTTCACAAATCATCCTCTCTGTGTTTTTGTTTCTTAGGCCTTTAGTGGCTTCTGGCCCATTGTGAACCTGAATTCTTATAGAATTTAACAAGTGACAGGGATTCAGAAGAAAGTTTTATTTAGCCATCCCGGAAAGATAGGAAACAGATCATAACAGCGGTGGTGGTTGTAATTACAGTGTTCCTATTAATATGTTAGTGTATACACTAGACATTTTCACTGAGTATCTTTAGTTGACCTCATAGGCTAGGTTTTCAAGAACAGAGAACTCATTAATATGAACTGTAGCTAGAATCATTTACCTTTGGAAACTTGCTTCTAAGGAAAGAGGCCTTAGGAGTTTTATGGATCTGAATTCAAACTCTGTCTCTCTATTTTTCATAAACTTGGAAAAGTTACTTTATTTTTGAAGTTTATCTAAAAATATCTGGTTTTTTTTCTGACTGTAACATAATATATGGTGCTGCAGAAAATTTGGAATACAGAAGGCCCAAAAGAAAAAATAAAGGCCATTCATAATTCTAGATTTAGACAAAAATCTCTCTTGGAGCTTGCATTCCAGTCATAATCTTTACAAATCTAGAAATAGCCTAAATGTCTACTAATAGAGACTGCTGGTTAAATATGTTCTGGTTCACCCATGTTCTAAACTCTGTAGCAGATCGAAAGCTGGAGAGCAGTTTTTAAGAGTGGGGATTCTATGTTCAGATCTTGGCTCTATTCCTTATTAGTTATCTGAACTTAACCTCTTGATACTTTAAGATTCTAAAATGCCTACTTCACAGAGTTTTTCTGAGGATTAAATGGTGTATAACAAATCTAACATACAGTATCTGGCATATAAGTTGTAAATGCTTGATAAATATTGCTAGAGGATTATTAATTTTATGTGCTGATATGGAGTGATTCCCAAGATATATTAAGTCTATAATGTAAGGTATCAAGAAAAGTTTTTTTTTATTGTATGATGTCACATATGAATATTAAAAAGTAGACACATTTTTCTTGAAGGATACCTGATAAAATATTAAGGGGTTACATTTAGGAAATAGGACTGGGGATAGGTGATGGTAGAGAGATGTATTTCTTGTTTTTACCTCTTTGTGAGGTTTGTGTTTTTTAATTGCCAGGTATATATTCCTTTTGTTTACTTTTTTTTTTTTTTTTTTTTTGACAGAGAGAGAGATCACAAGTAGGCAGAGAGGCAGGTGGGGGGTGGGGAAGCAGGCTCCCCACTGAGCAGAGAGCCCGATGTGGGGTTCGATTCCAGGACCCTGAGATCATAACCTGAGCCGAAGGCAGTGGCTTAACCCACTGAGCCACCCAGGCACCCCATACTTTTTTTTTTCTTTTGTTTAAAGATGTTATTTATTTATTTCACAGAGACCGAGGTCACAAGTAGGCAGAGCAGCAGGCAGAGAGAGTGGAGGAAGCAGGCTCCCTGCTGAGCAGAGAGCCGGATGCAGGGCTCGATGCAGGGCTCTATCCCAGGATGTCTTCCTGGGACACCTGGCTGGCTCAGTCTGTAGAGAATATGACTTTTGATCTCAGGGTTGTGAGTTCAAGCACCACATTGAGTGTGAAGTCTACTTAAAAAAAAAAAAAAAGATATCTTCCTTTATAGATTTATTTTCTTTGTCTTTCCTCTATGTTGGAAAATCTTATTCTCTGCTACTTGTAATAACTTTGTTTACATAATTGTAGAATTTGAACATAGTTCTGGAACCAGCCTTTGCAGGTAGGTTAAATAACAGACTGCTTTGAGATAAGTAAACATATCATATATCTTGTTTCAAAGGAGTTTCTTGTAGAATAGGGGAGCATTGTGTTTCTGTGTTTCACTTAATAAATGGGATAATGATGTGTCAGCAAGGCTCTTTCAGAAATGGTTATGTATTTAGAATTCTTCTGTGGATTCAGATTTTTCCCCTTAGCAAATATTTACCTATTTGACAGTAATAGTTAAAAAGGGATACTTCCTTGGCCTTTCCCAATCAGTTAGAAACAACTGTACTTACAAAAGACATTTGGAAGATTTATATATTGAGTAGTCTCCAAATTCATCCTTCTGCCCTATCTCCTTTTCTCTCTTTGCACTCTTGTATCTGTGTCTGCATTTCTTCCTTTCTCTCTCTCCATTGTCTCAGATACTGAGCATATAAAGATTAATGGGATGCAGGTCCTGTCCTTAAGAAGCTCACATCAGGGACGCCTGGGTGGCTCAGTGGGTTAAAGCCTCTGCTTTCAGCTCAGGTCGTGATCCCAGGGTCCTGGGATCGGGTCCCGCATCGGGCTCTCTGCTTCGGCGGGAAGCCTGCTTCCTCCTCTCTCTCTCTGCCTGCATCTCTCCTACTTGTGATCTCTGTCTGTCAAATAAATAAATTAATTAAAAAAAAAAAAAAAGAGCTTTCTGGGCTAAAAACATCTTTTTAAAAAAAAAAAAAAAAAAAAAAAGAAGCTCACATCAGTTGTTCCATTCTAACATTCTTTCTGAACTACTTTCCCGGGGCCGGGGTTGGGGAAGAATTATGATTTTTTTCTCTATTCCCATTTTTTCAGTCCAGCTTCGAAAACATTTATTAAAGTACTCAGGATGTGCCAGGCATTCTGGTAGAGGGTGCAAAGGTAAATGAAGTCCCCCCTTTTATTGCTTGGTTTCTTTCAAGGAGATAGGTAAGTAGATTTCAAAACAATTTGATAGATACTATGTCTATAATATTGTTTGGTTTTCACAATGAGGTGTTTTTTTTTTTTTTTTTTTTTTTTAGATTTCTTTTTTTTTTTTGAGAGATAGAGCATGAGAGGGGAAAAGGTCAGAGGGCAAAGCAGACTCCGATGAACCTGAGAGCCTGATGCGGGACTCAGTCCTGGGACTCTGGGATCATGACCTGAGCCCAAGGCAGTTGCTTAACCAACTGAGCCACCCAGGCGCCCTCACAACAGGTAGTTTTAGATAGTGCTACCAGGTTGAGGTAAAGACTATACATTTTCTTTAATGGCAGAAATTAACCTGCCTTGAGACATTTATACAAAACAGGAGCCAGCGTAGCATACTCCAGAAGTAAAGTTTCCTTGTTCTCCCTAATTCCTCAAGGAGGTTGCAAAGGTACCTCTGAAGTGTGAGAATGTGCCAGACATGAGAGCCAAGTTCTTGATCCTTCACTGTTCCTTTTCCCTTCCACCATACTTTCAAATTTTCCCTTCCACCATACTTTCATATTTGAGGGTTGTGTTAGTATTCCAGAAGAACCTGCTTTGTAATTTATGTGCTTATATCAAAGAGAACATTTATAAGCATTGGACTTTCCTGCTGCTGTAATCAGACTCTGTGTCAGCAAGTCCAGGTTCTTAGTTCATGGTGAAAAGCAGTCTGGCCAGTCTGCTGCCTGTCTAAATGAGCCCCCGGTAACTCTGTTTCCTTGAGTGTATACGGATACACATGAGTACTTTGAAAGCACAGAGGAGGCATAGCTAACCTGAGTGGAACAGAACACATAATCAGGCAGGGCATTCTGGAGGACACGATACACTTTGTGAAGAATACTTGCCTCATCTGTACTCCATGATTAGTTTGCTAGTTTTGTACATTTAGGTAGAATAATAATAACTGAAGAGTTTAAAGCTAAATTACTGGCATCATTTGCATCTCTAATATATAAGGACATTTCCTGCATTACTGTAATACTGTTATCACACATTAAAAAAAAACAAAAAACAATAATTCTTAATAATGTAATACCTGTCCATGTTCAGGTTTCTCATTATCCCCAGAAATGTCCTTTGTAGCTGGTTTGTTCAAATCAGGATCTAATTAGGAACCATTCATTACAGTTTGTTATATCTTTTAAGATTTTTTCTTTTTCCCCTTCTTTTAAATAGACTGTACTTTTTTTGGCCTGAAGTCTTTTTTGTTTGTTTATTTGTTTGTTTGTTTTTTATTATTTTTTTCTTTTTTCTTTTTTATAAACCTGTAATATATTTTTATCCCTAGGGGTACAGGTCTGTGAATCTCCAGGTTTACACACTTCACAGCACTCACCATAGCGTATACCCTCCCCAGTATCCATAACTCCACCCCCTTCTCCCAACCCCCCTCCCCCCAGCAGCCCTCAGTCTGTTTTGTGAGATTAAGAGTCACTTATGGTTTGTCTCCCTCCCAATCCCATCTTGTTTCACTGATTCTTCTCCTACCCCCTTAAACCCCCATGTTTCATCACCACTTCCTCATATCAGGGGGATCATACGATAGTTGTCTTTCTCCACTTGACTTATTTCGCTAAGCATGATAGGCTCTAGTTCCATCCATGTTGTCGCAAATGGCAAGATTTCATTTCTCTTAATGGCTGCATAGGATTCCATTGTGTATATATACCACATCTTCTTTATCCATTCATCTGTTGATGGACATCTAGTTTCTTTCCATAGTTTGGCTATTGTAGACATTGCTGCTATAAACATTCCGGTGCACATGCCCCTTTGGATCACTACGTTTATATCTTTAGGGTAAATACCCAGTAGTGCTATTGCTGGGTCATTGGGTAGTTCTATTTTCAACATTTTGAGGAACCTCCATGTTGTTTTCCAGAGTGGTTGCACCAGCTTGCATTCCCACAGAAAGGGTTCCCCTTTCTCTGCATCCTCGCCAGCATCTGTCATTTCCTGACTTGTTAATTTTAGCCATTCTGACTGGTGTGAGGCGATATCTCATTGTGGTTTTGATTTGTATTTCCCTGATGCCGAGTGATATGGAGCACTTTTTCATGTGTCTGTTGGCCATCTGGATGTCTTCTTTGCAGAAATGTCTGTTCATGTCTTCTGCCCATTTCTTGATTGGATTATTTGTTCTTTGGGTGTTGAGTTTGCTAAGTTCTTTATAGATTTTGGACACTAGCCCTTTATCTGATATGTCATTTGCAAATATCTTCTCCCATTCTGTCAGTTGTCTTTTGGTTTTGTTAACTGTTTCCTTTGCTGTGCAAAAGCTTTTGATCTTGATAAAAATCCCAATAGTTCATTTTTGCCCTTGCTTCCCTTGCCTTTGGCGATGTTCCTAGGAAGATGTTGCTATGGCTGAGGTCGAAGAGGTTGCAGCCTGTGTTCTCCTCAAGGATTTTGATGGGTTCCTTTCTCACTTTGAGATCCTTCATCCATTTTGAGTCTATTTTCGTGTGTGGTCTAAGGAAATGGTCCAGTTTCATTTTTCTGCATGTGGCTGTCCAATTTTCCCAACACCATTTATTGAAGAGGCTATCTTTTTTCCATTGGACATTCTTTCCTGCTTTGTCTAACATTAGTTGACCATAGAGTTGAGGGTCTATTTCTGGGCTCTCTATTCTGTTCCATTGATTTATGTGTCTGTTGTTTTTTTTTTTTTTTAACACTAAAACTTAGCCCACTGTCTTTATTTATTTATCCATGACACTGATTTGCTGAAAAGACTTATGGTGCATAATGACCTGCCTTCTGGTTTTTATCTGATTGCTTCCTTTGGTACCGGCCTGTTCTAGTGTTCTCTGTAGATGTACAGTTTGATTTAATTCAGGGTAAACATTTTAGGCATACTTAGTATCATACTTAGTAGATGACACAATGTTGCATTTCTTTAATAGATTGTTTTTGTTTTTTCCTGGTAAATTATTGATTTATTCAATGTCACTGCTACTGCTAGTAAAGCCTTTATTTGCAGGAGGTAGACATCTGTACTAGATGGTAATGAATATTTTTTAAAAATTACAAGTAGAAAAATATGACCGGGCGTTATATCTAAGGTGACTACTTTTTGATATTTGATGTGTGTATGTATACACACACATCACACACACATATATACCCTACATATACACAGACACATACATACAAACACAATAGATTACATATATCCTGTAATGTAAGCCTTACTTTGTCCTCTGGGTCCTGCTCAGAAAAGGTTGACCATTTTTAGTCTAGAGGAACTGACTCATTGTTTGTGAGCTGTGCTGTATATCTGCACTCCTTAGCGTGAGAGAACACCTTATCAAGGTAAATTCCCATCTGTTGGCATGGATAACTCTTTACTGTTTCACATATTGGGGAAACCATGTGTGAGAAAAGGAACCAACAGCTGCCATCATACTAAACTCCACGCTGTATCTTGGTTAAGGTTCTTAAAGATACTCCTTTGAGTTTCGTATTCATCCCAGAAAGGATTCAGGGCACTCCATTTTTATGTTGTTATTTGCAAACGCTTTTGCTTTGCTAGTTCTTGTATTCGATCTTCATATACTTGGGAGAAGAGGTCCTCTTCAGATTTTGTTCTGTCTCAGTAAAGTTTCCCACCTTATGTCTCCATTTCTTCTCTGGGCTTTATGTACCTGGACTACATGTGGCCATCAAAGTACATTGGGGGTCTGGAGGCTCGTAGAGCTTTATACTCCTCCTCCTTTTATATTCTTCGTATAGAATGGTCAGAAAGTAGCTTCTGTTCCATAGAGTGTCGAGGGGCTTATAGTTAAAGAGAAGGAAGCCTTTGATGATTAATATGGGAATTCTTAGCATTTACAGAGTCTGTTGGTAATAGTGAGTGTCTTGGGCTTTTTGTCCAGCAGGAAATGGTGGGTATCATTTTTTCCATGTTGAGTGCTTTAAGCACATCATACTGCAGAAATCCATCTGTATTTGTCTCTTTCTCATACTCTGGCTTAAAAAAATCATCCTGAGATATGATGCTACAGTTTGGAACGTAGTTCTGCAGATTCTTAGCCATGTTGTCTTCCTGCCATTTGTCACAGTACTAACTCCAATGACAAATGTTTTCATGATTAGCTTTGAAAATCCTGTTTTCCTGAAGTTTTCAGGTGTCAATTCGAGTCCTCCCAAGCAAAGTGGCAGAAGCCCATAGTCCCTCCTTCCACACCTCTAATCTGTTATTTTCTAATCTATTGTTTTCTTTGTTTTGCTTCTCTTTATCTTTAATGCCAGCTAGACACAGTGGTAGAGCTGTGATTCAGCCCATCAGTCACCAGTCTTGGGCTTGGATAGTCATAGCACTGATCAGCTGTTCTTTCTTTCCCTTTTTCCTTTGGGGATTTTTAGCCAGCCCTTTTTTGCCTTGTCTCTGATATATTCTCTTACCTGGTATAGTCCATGGTATATCCTCTTACCCTTCACTTCTTCCCTAACTTCTATTTTATATGTAAACAGTTACAGTTCCAAGAGATCTTATTTTCTTATTTGATATAGTACATTGCAGCTATGTGACTTTATAGTAGAAGTACACACTCTTCTGTTTTGTTTGAACTCTCCTTACTTATCTTTTAAATTAACATTTATTTATTTAGTTATTAGTTATTTTATTTTTTAAGTAAGCTCTACGTGTGGCTTGAACTCAGGACCCCAACATCAAGAGTGGTAGTAGGCTCTATAAGGCTCCCCTCTCCTTACTCATCTTTACTAAGGTTTTATTTCTGGTCCCATGAAGAATGAGTAGAGATGTGAGAGGCCCAGATTGGTCTTTCTGGATATCATGGGTTAAATGGGGCATCTGAAAGTGGGAGGAGGGTAGAGGAAAAATTAAATAGAATAGAATTTCCTTCATGACGTGAGTCCTTTGTTGGTTATTTCCAATGTCCTGTGGTGAATGGCCTTAGTGTATTCTTTTGTGAAAATTGTAATGCATATTGACATAAGGCAGGGGGGTGGGGGTGGGGAGGTGGGGGAGAGCTTGTAGAAATGGTGAGAGTTGGTAAGGAGACAAATCATGTTCTTTAGGGAGTGGAAGAAGGTATTCTCTTATAATTTAGGAGTGTAAGTAACTATGGAATTTTTGACCTACCCTTTCCACTTTGCAGTTAATATATTTTTTAAAAGATTTTATTTATATTTGACAGAGAGCACATGAACACATGCACAAGCAAGGGGAGTGGTAGAAGTTGAAGGAGAAGCAGACTCCCCACTGAGCAGAGATCCTGTTGTGGGGCTTGATCCCAGGACCCTGAGATCATGACCTGCACGAAGGCAGACTCCCAACTGACTGAGCCATCCAGGTGCCCCTGCAGTTAATATTAATAGATTATTAGATGTAAAAAAGACTTCCCTGTATTTCCCTACTATAGAGCTATCATCAGGAGTAGGGAAAATTATTGTTTTATTGTTATTTTTAGGTTTTATTTATTTGAGAGAGAGAGAGAGAAAGTGAGAGAGAGCACAAGTGGTGGGGAGGGGTATAGGAAGGAGAAGCTGACTCCCTGCTGAGCAGGGACCTAAACACAAGGCTCCATCCCAGCACCCTGGGATTATGACGTGAGCTGAAGACAGATGCTTAACTATCTGAAACACCCAGGTGCCCTGGAGTAGGAAAAATTATATGGGAAAAGGCAGTCTACAGTAGTCCTCGTTATCCAGTTTTCACTTTCTGAGATGAACCTCAGTCAGGGAACAGATGATCCTCTTCCTGCGGATTCAGCATCTCTCTTCTCAGTAGTAGACTAATGCCCCTTACTTCACCTCATCACATAGACATTTTTTCATCTTCTATCATCACAAGAAAAAGAGTGAATACAGTATAATAAGGTATTTTGAGGGACCACATTCACTTAACTTTTATTACAGTATAGTGTTATAAAGGCTCTGTTATTGTTGTTACTCTCTTACTTTGCCTCATTTGTAAATTAAACTTTGTGGTAGGTGTGTCATACAGGAAAAAGGATATAGATGGGGTTAGGTACAATCTGCAGTTTCAGACATGCGTGGGGGTTTTGGAACTATTCCCCATGTGTAAGGAAGAACTACTGTCTAATAAGGAATTTTAACTAATACCAGGAACTATATTCATCATATTTTTTGTCTTGCATACTTTAGACCATAGTATGGTTAAGAGATATTATTTTTCATTTGGGAAAATTTCCTCACTACCATTCCATGAAATCTTCTCATACATCTATTCAGTGTAAATACATCCCTTGTTTCATTTTTATTGCTGTTATAGCCCATTTTAGAAATGCTTTTTATTTTGAAATTATTACTAATTTTCTTTTTTTGGGAAATTATGTAATGTAGAAATAAGACAAATATTTGTAGCATGGGGATTATCTTTTGTTGTATGTCTTTGTTACCATGTCTTTTGAGGTAATCATATTTCATTTATTTTAAGTTTCACTGCTTAACATTTTCTGAAATCAGGATAGGTGTTCCAAATAATTGATGTTATGGTGGTTAATTGGCAAGGTTTTTCTCTATTAGCTGTGCATGAAGTAATGGCAGGTCTTAATAATTAATGACATCTTGAATTTGATGAAATTCTGATAACTCATGGTTTAGCCCCAGAAACAATGAGATAATGCGGAGGTTGGTAGACTGAGTTGAGTAGCCCTGAGGAAGAGACACATAAAGAGACATAGACATAGTCTAGAATATTTATTCTACATCTCTTTGTGAAAAAGCTTTTTCATATTCTCATCTAAGTCTTGACAAAAGGATCAGGAGATTTTAAGGCCTTTAAACGCAATAAAGAACACACAGTATATAGGCTTCATTAAAAGGCCCAGGGGGAGGGGCCCCTGGGTGGCTCAGTTCATTAAGTGTCTGACTTCGGCTCACATTGTGATCCTGGAGTCCCAGGATGAAGTCCAACATCGGGCTCCCTGCTCAGTGCAGAATCTACTTCTCTTTCTCCCTCTGGTCCTGCCCGCTCCTTCTCTGTCTCAAATATATAAGTAAAATCTTAAAAACAAAACAAAACAAAACAAATGCATAAAAGGCCCAAGGGGAATCCCAAACTGCAGTGAACTTTCTTGTCTTTTCACATCTGGTGGAAAGTACAGAGATTTCCCATATATGCTTCCCCAGCAAGTTTCCCTTATTTATTTGTTTTTTTTTTAAAGATTTTATTTATTTATTTTACAGACAGAGATCACAGGTAGGCAGAGAGGCAGGCAGAGAGAAAGGGGCAAGCAGACTCCCCACTGAGCAGAGAGCCCGATGTGGGGCTTGATCCCAGGACCCTGAGATCATGACCTGAGGGGAAGGCATAGGCTTTAACCCACTGAGCTACCCAGGTGCCCCTCCCTTATTATTAATGTCCTGCATTAGTGTGGTACATTTTATAATTGATGGATATATATGGATATATTATTATTAATGACAGTCCATGGACTACAGTGGGTTTATTTTTGTGTTGTTCATTCTGTTGGTTTTGACAGATGCATAAGGACATCTGCTTACCATTATAGAATCATACAGAGTAAATCATTGCCCTAAAGATTCCCTCTACACTACTTACTTATCCCTTCCTTTTCCTCCCCCGCTCTAACCCTGACAACTCTGTTTTTTTTTGTTTTAATTGGTTTTATAGTTTTGCCTTTTCCAGAACGTCATACAGTTGGAATCATCCACAGGATTTTCAGAATGGCTTCTTTCACTTGCAGTATTCTTTCAAGGTTCCTCCCTATCTTCTGTGGCTTAATAACGTATTTCTCTTTATTGCTGAATAATATTGCATTGTATGGAGGTACCTCAGTTTGTATATGCATTTACCTGTTGAAGGATAAACTTCTAGGTTTTAGTAATTATGAATAATAGGTTAGCGTTTTATAAAACACAGAAATGGTCTAAAGTACATAAAAGCACCCATTTAAAAAAGCTGAGCTAAATCAGTATCTTGAGACTTACTTTTTTTTACCTTTGTATCAAAATTTTCTAATTGAGTAATAAGCTCAAAAAATATGGCTCAGGGGGCGCCTGGGTGGCTCAGTGGGTTAAAGCCTCTGCCTTCGGCTCAGGTCATGATCCCAGAGTCCTGGGATCGAGCCCCACATCGGGCTTTCTGCTCGGCAGAGAGCCTGCTTCCTCCTCTCTCTCTGCCTGCCTCTCTGCCTACTTGTGATCTCTGTCTGTCAAATAAATAAATAAATAAATAAAATCTTAAAAAATAAAAATATGGCTCAGTAAATATGTGTGGAATGGTTGAACATGAAAAATGAAAGGAGGTCTGAAAGAGAAGGTGGGGGAAAAGATTGTATCACAAATCTGGATAATTTTTGAAAAATGAGATTGTTCAGAAATTCAGCTGGAGATTTGGATGAAGATGTTTAGGGCTCTGAATTCCGACTCTGGCTTGATAACACTGCAGAAAGTATCAGGCTGTCCCGGAAACTAGGTCATTAGACCTATTTTAATTTATTTGCAGTAGAATGATAGGAGAAAGTAGGGTTCAGTTTTTGGAAAAGAGTAAAAAATTCCAGAAGGCTAATTTTATAAAATAAAGAAGTGGACAGACAGTGATCATAGTGTAGAGGTTAGATACTGACTACAGAAAAAGAATTGCACAAAATCTGTGGATGGTGGTGTTTATTTTGTGTTCTTGAGTTGTAATTTCTTTTTTTTGAATTATAATTTCTATTTAATAAAAGTGATAGTAATGTGAGGAAGTTATTAGTTACAGGATTTGGGACTCATTGAATATTTTGTTTTATAGTTTTGTGAAATATAAGGAATATGGATACTGATGAGGTATGAAGTCATTTGAATTTCTAAAATATTTTTGTTTTAGAAATGCTATGCAAATAAATTTGAAATACTAGTATGCCCCCAAGGGTTAGCTTGAAGTGATGAAACTTTTAAACTCTAATCCTAATTGAAATAAACTTAATCTGTTGTATTGTGGTAATGCTTTTGTGTTTTACTTCATTTATACTTCAGTAATACTGTATATTTTATAACATACAGTAATAATACATAATATGCAGTATTATTTCATTACTTCAGTAATACTGTATATTTCATAACCAGTCACCTGTTTTGAGTGTTGCATGTTCAGTATTTTAGGAAAAACATTGATGAATGAAACCGCTGCCTCCTGTTTATATAGAGCTACATAAAATGTGGAAAAATAACTAGGAAGGAGGAAAATGCATTAGATTATAAATGCTCTAAGAGTTTTAATGAAGGGTGGTATTATTTTTAGTTGGGATGAGCTAAGATGTTTGTATACATGTCTTGGTATTTGAGTTTAGCCTAAAACTAGTTAAGAATTGAATTTGTGAGTATAGGAGAGAAATATCTTTGTGGGAAGCAATTTATATTCACTCACAAGAATGTGGGAAAGGACATGCAAGGCTAGAAAGGTGATTAGGGTCAGATTATGGAAAGCCATTAATGCCAGAGTATTAAGGATGATTTCTACTAGTTAAGTAAAATTAAGAGATAGTTTTCTGAGGCATGAATGAGGAGCTAGTGATATTAGAAAAGAAGGAGTTTTTTCCTCCTAATTCTTTGTTTATAAATATTTTAGAATTTTATATCCTTAAGATATGTACATTTTAATATATATGTACAAATGTATATATACATATGTATATATGTGTGTGTATATATGCATATATACATATATATATGTCTTATTATAGCTTCCTGCTGTGTTGAAAGCTACCGTATGTTTCCTGAAATGCCAGATACAAAAAAAGCCTTCTGTAAGTTGGCTGTCACTTTTGTGACATCAGCATAAGATATTCTACTGTATTATAGGCAGTATTTACTGAAGTATTTTATGAATTTATGGCCCTGTTGATACTCTTGAGATTTTGTTGGTTTTTATTTTTTTAATTTTTAAAAAAAGATTTTATTTATTTGACAGACAGAGATCACAGGTAGGCAGAGAGAGAGGAAAGGAAGCAGGCTCCCTGCTGAACAGAGAGCCCAATGCGCGACTCGATTCCAGGACCCTGGGATCATGACCTGAGCTGAAAGGAGAGGCTTTAACCCACTGAACCACCCAGGCGCCCCAAGATTTTGTTGGTTTTTAAATGAATATTTAATATACTTAGTTTGCCTCCATTTTAAACATGGTTATTTTCTTTTTAAATAAAATATTTACTTTCTTTGTTATAGAACTGTGGCTGCTGAAGTCAGGAAGCAAATCTCTGGACAATACAGCGGTTCTCCTCAACTGCTCAAAAACCTCAACGTTGTTGGCAATATATCCCATCATACCACAGTAAGTAACATCTTTAAAATATGGGATGTTAACTGGCATGTTACTGATGAGGCTATGAAAAAATAGTACAAAGATGAGCCAGTGGATTGGGTTCCGTCACTAGTCTCATAATGTTATTTGTTGCCACCCTTGTCTTTCCTGAAATTTGAGTTGGGTTAGGAGGTGTAATGCAGGTGTTGATTTCCTAGTCAACTCTGAAACTCTACCTTCAGGATTTATCAACTCTGGAATTTTATAGTGAAGACTCCCCGGATCCAAGGTGATTCATTACAGGAAAATTTAAGAATCTATTCTGGGAATATGTACTGAAGGAAATACTAAATAATTACGTAGATTTGTAGTATTTTCTGTCCCCTTTTATAGAAGGGAATATATAGGTAGTGAATCATTGCCTTAACCAGTTACTGTGTCAGAATCATAAGCATATGTGTTCTTATTAAGGGAACTGGCATGTGAGGATAATGAATTTTAGAGAGAAAGCTTGAGTGGGTGGGGAGTGGGGTTTGGGGGAAGTGGGTAGAGGAGAGGAAGAGGGAGAGGGAGAGAGAAAATCCTAAGCTAGCTCCTGCGAGGGCTCTTGACCCTGAGGTCATGAGCTGTGTAGAAATCAAGCCACCTAGGTGCTCCAGGATAATCAATTTTGATAAAAAAACTGGTACTTACTAGTTATAGTAAGAATATGAATTAGAAATATACATCCATTTGTCAAAAACTAAAAAAGTAATTAAGAGTGGCTTGGGTAGGGGTACCTGGGTGGTTCAGTGGGTTAAGCCTCTGCCTTCGGCTCAGGTCATGATCTCGGGGGCCTGGGATTGAGCCTTGCATCTTCTCAGCAGGGAGTCTGCTTTCCCCCTCTCTCTCTCTGCCTACTTGTGATCAATCACTGTCAAATAAATAAATAAAATCTTAAAAAAAAAAAAAGGAGTGACTTGGGTAGAGTTATATATTAACATTTCTTCATTCAGATAAGAAAGGATACCAGTTATTAAAATACATTGTATGCCAGAACATAATAGTTTGATTACCTTGTGATAACATGTTTATAATGTTTGCATTATTAAAAATTTTAAAGATGGAGTTTACATTTAACAACAGTAACACATTGATTGCAGAAGTTTTAGAATACATGCATTTGTAGGTGATTTCAGTGTACCTGGAGGTGATCCTTTTAATACCCTCTCAGAGTCTTGAACTCCTTTTTTATACTGATATTCTATGTCCTGTGTTATACCTCAGCCACTCACTTCTGTAGTCATGCCCTAGATTTGGCCACTATAAATAATCGTGACCCCTCTATAATCTCAGTTTTATGTTTCTTACTCTCTGGCTACTGCTTCTTACCTTTCTTGCTCTCTTGTTCTGGTATCCTTCTTAAAATTTGTTTTTATTTAAGTAGGCTCCACACCCAGTGTGGGGCTTGAACTCATGACCCTGAGATCAAGAGTCAGTCGCATGCTCCCTGATTAAGCCAGCCAGGTGCCTGTCTTATTCTGGTATCCGACTCCAACTGTCCTTCACCCCCAAAACCTAGAATCCATGGTCCTACTGACTTTTTCCTGCTCCTCACACTTTCATGTTTTCTTTTCTCTCCTTACCAAACTTAAATTATTTGATGATCATTGTAACGACTCTCTTGCATGTAACCTTGAATTCCTTAACTTCTCATTTCACTGGCACAACCTCAGTGCTGTTCAAAATCCCACTCTGCACTTGGGCAGCTGAGTGTGGCTGGAGAAAAACATAATCCTAATGACTGGTCTTCCTCGGTTTATGAGCGTTCACTCATGGAGGCTTTAACATTTCCAGGCAGATAGTATGTTTTCCCAGTTCATTCATTTCCCCACTGTTACAGTTTGCTTATTTCGTGCCTCCTACTCTTAACCCCTAATCGCTTTTTCCCCATTTTTACTTCTCACATAATTTGGCTTCATATTGCACTTGTGAAAATTGAAGCAAGTCAGAAAAGAACATCCACATACTCCTACCACCATGTGTATTCACCAGTTGTCATCTGTACCCATGTAGTCTACCTGTACACCTGTGACTCTAGGTGAACCACTCGTGGACAAGCGGAGGGATGAGTCAGTCCCTGCTTGGCTCAGTTATTGAAATGCACCCCTTTAGTAATTCTCCCTTCTCCTTTATCACCTTTCCTCCCTATTTACCCAGTCATTCCCATGAGTATACAGACATGCTGTTATTTCTCCCATTTAAAAAAATCCTGTTTTGCCCTACTTTTCTACCTGTCCCCAGCCTTCTGTATTTCTTTGCTCTTCTTTGCAACACAGTTCCTTCAAAGGATTGTCAGAGCTTGCTGACATCAATTTGTCTTCTTGTATTCTCTTTGATAAAGTATTTTTAACTTTTAGGAATCTTTAAACATACTTAGAAATAGAAAGACAAGTATAACCATTGATATTTTCTTACTTAACAACAACGCTGTTATCACACTTAACCAAAATTAACAGTAATTCATTGGTATCATCTAATATCCAGTAACTGCTAAATTTCCTTGATTATCTCATAAATATCTCTTTATAGTTGCTTTATTCAAATGGAGTTCCACATAAAATCCACCGATAGCATTTGGTTTTAGCTCATTGTGCTAAAACAAAAATAAAATCTAGTTTCTTCCTCCCCCAACTTCTAACTTTGTTTTTATGCCATTGAGATTATTGAGAAAATTGAATTAGTTGCCTAATATAATTGCCCGTTTTTTTTGGATTTTATGTTTGCTTCCTTATAGATTTGTTTCTCTAGCTCCTTCATTCCCTGTAGCTGACTAGGATTCTGGTTCAACTTTTTTGAAATTTCCTCCTTATAGACTCATTTCTCTATCATTCATATTTCCTCTAACTGATTAGATTCTGGTTTAACTTTTTTTTAACAGCTTTATTGGAGTTTGAATCACACACCGAATAATTAACCCATTTAATTTACAAATCAGTGGATTTAATGTATTCACAGATGTATGTAACCATCCCCACAGTCATTAGAACATTTCATCACCTCAGAAAGAAACTCCTCATCTGTCACCTGTTAACCTCCCATCCCTAGCCCAAAACAACCTCTGTCAAATACCAGAATTTTGATGGTACACCAGAAAGGATTGAAAGAGATCTTAACACTAAATATGTCCTCCAAATCCCAACACAAATGATTGTTGAAGAAAGTGTGGTAACGTTGCCTGTTAGAGGTTCAGTAGTGCTTCACTATTGCTTCTCATCACCCTTTAACCCTGCTTACAGCCCAGCCATGCTCTTTTTTTTTTTTTTTTTCCAAAAGATTTTATTTACTTTCTTGTCAGAGAGAGAGCACAAGCAGAGGGAGAAGCTAGGCTCCCTGGCAAGCAAGGAGCCGATGCAGGACTTGGTCCCAGGACCCTGGGATCATGATCTAAGCTGAAAGCAGCTGCTCAACTGACTGAGCCACCCAGGTGTCCCCCAGCCACAGTCTTCTAGAAAATCATGTTGTAATCTCTTCCCTTGGATCAGTAAATACAGGATCTTTCCTTGGAGTCTTGCAAAATAATTTATAGTTATAATCAGCTCATCACCACATTCCAAGACTAACCCAAGCAGCTGTCTCTGTTGGGCATCAGAGGGAGGGGAGGTAGTTGTAGCAAACTTGATTCTGTGATCCAGGTCTAGCTAACACCGCCTCTAGAAAGCCAGTAACCTGTGTGAATTTGGGAAACAAGATTGTTTTTTGGTATTTTTAAGAAAGTCACAGCTTCCTTCCCTTCCCTAAGACTTACTCATGTATGGTTGGTCATTCTTTGAGGAAAGATTAATTTTGAATTAGATATATGAAAGGACTCCCAGCTTTTGTCATTATTTTCATTGAATATTCATTTGTGACACTTTGAATCCTGAAAAGTATGCTGCCCTAGAAATAATACTTGGGCAGAGAAACATGACCTAAAAATTTTTTTAAAAAAGTTCACTTCAATCTATCTGTCTGCCTATCTATCTATCTATCTATCTTTCTATATTGTGGTAAAATATATGTAACAAAATTTATTATTTTAACAATTTCTAAGTCTATAATTCAGTGGCATTAAGTATATTCACAATATTATGTAATTATCACCCCCACTATACATCACCACTGTCCATTTCCAGAAATTTTTCATTATCCGAAACTGAAACTCTGTAGACCCTTTAAGCAGTAACTCCCAGTTGCCCCCTCATCCCAGTCCCCAGTAACCTCTGTTCTGTTCTATAAATTTGTCTGTTCTATATACCCTATAAAGTGCGGTCATATAATACTTGTTTTTTTTGTCTCTGGTTTATTTCACTTAGCATTTCTTCAGAGGGTTGTCCATGTTAAGACTCAATAATATACCATGGTATGTGTATACCACATTTTGTTGATCCATTCATCTGTTGATGGACATGTTGTTTCCATGTTTTGGCTGTTGGTGTATCACTGCTGTGAACACGAGTGTACAAGTGTCTGTTTGAGTCCTATTTGCAGTTATTGGGTGGAATACCTAGACTTGGAATTACATCATATGGAATTCTATTTTTTGGTATGATTATTTTGGGAACATTTGAAAGGCTTCTGATTTCTTTATATCCTCTCCTATACTTGTTTTCTATTTTTTTATAATAGCCATCATAATGGGTGTGAAGTAGTATCTGTGTTTTTTATCTGCATATCCTTCATCCTGCAAATTTTGTTATGTTATATTTTCATTTAGTTCAATGTATTTTTTAAATTTCACTTTTCAGACTTTTACAATTCATGGTTTATTTGGAAGTATATTGTTCATTTCCTAAGTGGAGATTTTCCTGTTACCTTTCTGTTGCTAATTTTTAATTTGTTTATATTACGGTCAAAGAACAGACTGTGATTTCAGTTCTTTTACAATTGTTGAGGTTTGTTTTATGGCTTAGGATATGGTCTGTCTTGGTATATGCTTTTTGGGCTTTTGAAAAGTGTGTTTATTCTATTGCTATTAGGCAGACTGTCCTATAAATGTCAGTTAAATCCTGTTGGTTGATGGTACTGTTGAGTTTTACCATATCCTCATTGGTTTTCTGTCCAGTTATCTATCAGTTGTTGAGAGAGAGGTTTTGAAGTTTCCAGTTTTAATTGTAGATTTTATCTTATTTTTCCTTTCAGTTCTCTTAATTTTTCACATAATTATAGCTGTTTAATACATACACCTTTAAGATTGCTGTGTCTTCAGGGGTGCCTGAGTATGTGGCTCAATGGGTTGAGCCTCTGCCTTCAGCTTGGGTCGTGATCCCAGGGGCCTGGGATCGAGCCCCAAATCAGGCTCTCTGCTCAGCGGGGAGCCTGCTTCCCCCCCCCCCTCTGCCTGCCTCTCTGCCTACTTGTGATCTCTCTCTCTCTCTCTCTCTCTCTGTCAAATAAATAAATAAATAAATAAATCTTAAGGGGGTGGGGGAAGATTCCTGAGTCTTCTTGTTGGATCATAGCTGTTATCAGATAATGTCCCTTTTTATCTAATACTTTACTTTGCTCTGAGGTCTGATTTTATTTTTTAATTTTTTAAAGATTTTATTTATGCATTTGAGAGAGAGACGGTGAGAGAGAGCATGAAAGGGGAGGAGGTCCAAGGGAGAAGCAGACTCCCTGTGGAGCTGGGGGCCTGATACGGGACTCGATTCTGGGACTCCGGGAACATGACCTGAACTGAAGGCAGTTGCTTAACCAACTGAGCCATCCAGGCCCCCAAGGTCTGATTTTAATATAGCCACTTCAGAATTCTTTTGATTAATGTATGTATGGTACATCTTTATCCATTCTTCTATTTTCAACTTCCTTATATTGTCTTATTAGAGGTGAATTTTTTGTACACCATACAGGTGGGTCATACCATTCTGCTGTTCTCTTTTAATTGATGTATGGAGACATTTAAATTTAATATTATTATTATTATTATTATTTTGCTAGGGCTTTATTCTGCCATTTTATTTTTTGTTCTGTTTTTTTTAAATTAATTTATTTGAGAGAGAGAGAGAGATCATAGAGAGAGAGGGAGAAGTGAACTCATTGCTAAGTAGGGAGCCTGACATGGGGCTTGATCCCAGGACCCTGAGATCATGACCTGAGATGAAGGCAGATGCTTAACTGACAGAGCTACCCAGGTGTCCCTGTTTTTTTTTTTTCTGTTTTCTTTTTCCAATTTCCCTCTGAGTTATCTGAACATTTTTTTAGATTTCCATTTTGATTATCTGCAGTCTGACTGAGTGCATTATCTTTGTATAGCTTTTTTAGTGGTTGCTTAGGTATTATATTTACATAACTTATCACAAAACTAGTGTTGACACTTTAACAGTTTGAGTGAAGTCTAGAAATCTTATGTACCTTTCCATCCCTTTACCCTTTATTGTATTATATTATATAGACCGCCTCATATGCTATCCCAACAGTAAGAGGAAGAAGTACCTTGTTATTACTGAATGAGTAGATGCCCCTACATGGTCTCCATTGACACTGTGGAGGTGAGAGGCTCATAGCTCCTAATAGATATGAAAATCCTCGTTCCCTACTCTGACTTCTTTGAATCCATGCTTGGTGGGGAGCGTTGGATGCCTTGTTACAACTTTGAGAGGGTGAAGTCTAGCTGTCCATTTGGCCTTGTTTGTGTAGGTATTGGTGGGCCCACAGTTTTTCATACAGTGTTTGGCTGAAGTAGAGTGGTTGTTGTCTAAAACTTTTCTGTTTTGCTGGGGTGCCTGAGTGGCTCGGTTGGTTACACATCTGCCTTCAGCTTGGGTCGTGGACCTGGGGTCCTGGGATCGAGCCCCGTGTTGGGGTCCTCGTTCAGTGAGGAGCCTGCTTCTCTCTCTCCCTCTCTGCCTGCTAGTGCTTTTGTGAGCCTGTGCGCTCTCACTCTCTGTCAAATAAATAATCTTTAGAAAGAAAGAAAGAAATGAGGGAAGAAAGAGAACTCTTCTATTTCACAGTGCTGCCCCTCTCTTGGTCCTTTGGCTGGGGGGAATAGGATTTTATTGCGGTTCCCCTCCCCCAACTCACCCCATGCCATGTGTCTTGGTGTTTCTGGTTTGTGAGCTTTTCCAGCTCCAAACGTGGAATATATAAGGCAAAAAGAAATTTGAGCTAATCCACAGTTACACCATTTCTTGAGTCCCGAGGTCCCTGCTGATTTACCTTTTTCTCTACCTTTTAGAGTCTTCCGATGTTTATTTTATATAGACTGTCTGGGATTTATAGTTGTAATTAGTGGGGAGAATAGGGAAAAATATGTGTATGTACTAGTGACTTTAAACATTGAACACTTTTTTGAGTGCTGACTGGCCATTCCTGTGTCTTCCTTTGTGAATGCCTTGTCAACTTTACCCCTGATTTGGGAGGGTGGTTTGTCTTGTTACTATTGAGATATAAGAATTCTTTATATATTGTAGACACCAGTCCCTTGTTAAATATGCTTTGTGAATATTTCTTCTTACTGTGACTTGCCTATCCATTTTAACTATCTTTCGATATGTCAGATTTTTCTCTTATAAATTCTGTGTCATGTCTAAGAAACCTTTGCCTGCTCCCAAATCATGAAGATGTTTTCCTATTTTTCATCTAGCAGTTTTATGGTTTTAGTATATTTATATTTATGTCCATGATCATCTCAATTTAAATTATGTTGTGATGAAAGGATTGAGATTCATTCCCCCCCAGTATAGATACCAAGCTTTTTCAATTGTGGTTGAAGAATATTCTATTTCCTTATTGAATTGCTTCTTTCCCTGTATTAAGAACAGGGGTAGGGGGTATCTGGGTGGCTCAATGGGTTAAGCCTCTGCCTTCAGCTCAGGTCATGATCTCAGGGTCCTGGGATCGAGCCCCGCATCGGGCTCTCTGCTTGGCGGGGAGCCTGCTTCCCCCTTTCTCTCTCTGCCTGACTCTCTGCTTACTTGTGATCTCTCTTTCTCTCTCTGTCAAATAAATAAATAAAAGCTTAAAAAAAAAAAAGGAACAGGGATAGTATATGGTGTATAAACTATACATCATGATAGTATATGATGTACTTAAGAGAATAGGTAAGATGGAATGCTTATGAATGAAAAACCATGAATTATAGATCCTGATGACCCCTTTTTAAATTTTGCACTGTCATTAGTGGCTATTTTATTTTCAGGAGTTGAGTTCGTTTTATTATTTATTTATTTATATTTTATTTATTTATTTTTTAAAGATTTTATTTATTTTTTGACAGAGATCACAAGTAGGCAGAGAGGCAGGCAGAGAGAGAGAGAGAGAAGCAGGCTCTCCCCACTGAGCAAAGAGCCTGATGTGGGGCTTGATCCCAGGACGTCTCAGGACGCTGGGAGCATGACCTGAGCCGAAGACAGAGGCTTAACCCACTGAGCCACCCAGGCGCCTGTTTGAGTTCTTTGAGCACAAATGCCCTTCTTCATAGAACGGATATACTAACTTTCTCTAGCTTACAGGGTTTGGGAGAAGTTTGAATGAGAAAGCATATAATGATAATAACGACTCTCATTTGAGTGTTCATGATTTGCTAGTCACTTTTTACTTTATTTAACTATCTTTAAAATGTTGCTTTACCTGTTGGGGGTTGTTCAATCCAAAGCATCGTAGATTACAGCACCTTCTATTTTGTAACACATACCTGTGAGTCTCAGTGTTTTTACCTAGTTGAGCATCTTGAAAAATTACATGTTCTTATTTTATTTTCATTGGTCCACAACTGCAAATTTGTTATATAATTCTTCACAGTTTTGCTTAATATTTTTTCTCATGTTAGATAAGATGTAGAGTGTCTTACTAAAATGTATAATTTCAACTTGGCTAAGGAATTCTGTGAATATTCTGTTATTGCTAATAGATACTTTTAACAGATTCTGTGTATTACTTTCCTGTGGCTGCTGGAACAAATTACCACAAACTGTGTGGCTTAACACAACAGGAATTTATTCTCTCACAGTGCTGGAGTTCAGAATTTAACATCAGTGGGCAGAAGTCAAGGTTTTCGTGAGGTTACACTCCCTTCAGAATCAGTTCCTTGCCTTGTCCAGATCTGGTGGCTGCTTGAGGCCATATCAGTTGTGTCTTTAATGCCAGAATCTTCAAATTTCTCTTTGCTGTGTCTTGATGTGGCTTTCTCCTCTGTGTGCACCAAATTCCCTATGTCTCCATATGAGGGTATATATGATTGTACTTAGGACTTACATAATCCAGGATAATGTCCCCATTTTAGGATCCTTAATCATATCTTCAAATACCCTTTTATTTGTATTTATTTATTTATTTTGCCATATAAGGTCCATGGGTTGGGATGTGGAGATCTTTGGAGGGCCCAGCCTGTTACAGACTGGTTATATGTTTTACTAGAATAATCAACAATAACATCAAATAAAAGTAAAAGTGCTGCTTATAAACTTAGCATTGACAATTCCAAGGATATAAAAAAGAAAAAAAGAATCCTTCCAGTGAGCATTTCGTCATCGTCAAGTATTCTAAAACTGTTAATTATTATTACTGACCTTATGTGAGGGGAATGGGCAAAGTCTAAGTGAGAAGATTGGTATATTGACCCAAAAGTATAAACAAGTATAAGAAGGCCAACACCCTGTGGTTTCTTTAGTGCATCTGGCTGAATCTCTGCTGACATTTTAGAAATAACTAGGTTAAAAGCATGTATTTTTTTAAAACAGTGAATTTCCTTTGGTTAAAGTTTTAAAATTTTTATATCCACCTCTCCCTTTCTACCCACCTCTCACACCCACCCTTCTTTATAAAGGTGCCCCTTACTGAAGCGGTGGACCCCGTGGATTTGGAAGAATACCTCATTACTCATCCTTTAGCTGTGGATTCTGGACCTTTAAGGGATTTGATTGAGTTCCCTCCAGATGATATCGAAGTTGTTTATAGTCCTAGGGACTGCAGAACCCTTGTGTCAGCTGTGCCTGAAGAAAGGTAAGGTGACGTTTACCTATTTTTGGTTTGAGTGTAACTATGGAAAGGCTACCTCCCTTGATTCTATTTAGATCCTGTTTCTTGTGATAGTGTTGTTTGTTGTTGCCTAGTATATGATAAGAACTGAAGCAACCAAATTTACAAACATCGGTGCTTTCCTTACTAAATTACAAATCTGTTTTCTTTTTTAAAATAGTGAAATGGATCCACATGTTCGAGATTGTATAAGAAGTTATACAGAAGACTGGGCAATTGTAATCAGAAAGTAAGTCATATGTTTATTATAACTTTAAGAAATGCTGAGTAAGATCTATAAGTGGATTAAGGTAGATTAATAATAATTATGAGACCTGAACATTCATTTAAAAAACAGCTGAAGAAACAGAAGAAGGACCTTTTGTATGTAAATATTTTCTCCTTAGGAGTTCTGCAGTTACTGCAGCCTATATCACTTAATTTTCCTTATAAAATAATAGTTTTATCAGTAGTATTTCTATATTATTATAAGTCATTAATAACTAATAATATATAACTATAATAATTTATGGTCTAACTTTTGGGAATCATGGGTAGGTATTGATGAATAATTTGCATTTCTCAAAAAGAATCCAGTTTTATTAAAACTTAAGTGGCTAAATTAATTTGAATAGCCAGCTTTCCAGATCAAGCTGTTTGAAAGGTGGAGACCTTTACTAAGTATTTATAGGTCATTGACCAGTATATTGAATCAGGTAAATATTTTTAAAAAGTAATGTTTTGTTCTACCACAAAATTTATTGTTCTAATGAATGTATTTGAGATATCAAGTCAGGTTAAGAAAAAAAAATACGTTTCCTTTGCTAATTTTAATTTGCATAATGAAGAGTCTTCATACTGAAAATTCTTAGCCTTATTTTTCTAGAAGAAAAATAAATTACTGAAGTAGTGGAGAATTCTGTTATGACATGGTTTTCAGAAATGAAGTTACCTGTGCTAAATTGTACTAGAAACAGTCTTGTATCCTTTGCTTATTGTTTTGCCCTTATGGCTGCTGTCTTATTTCAGTGGGTTTAATATTGTGCTAAGCATCGCTTGGGGATACTGCTGACATGCTTTTTAGTTTTAGTGTGACCTAATAAAAGCACAGTCTGCTACCTTTTATAAAGAAGAGCTGTTTTTATGAACTTACCATTTTGATAGGTATTTCAATAGGTAGATTTTAGACATTACTGAAGAAAACTGTTCCTGTGTCAGATAACTCAGGTTTTTACCTCTGTACACGTATGTTGGAGACTTCTAATTAGAAATCTTAATATAAGGAGATTAGTTGCAAAACATTAATCTCAGGATCATGGAGTCTGCTACTTAATTCTCATGGGGTTACTGACCTTGGTTTAGGCAAGAGGGTAAGGTAGTTAACATTTTTGGGAACTTACTGTGTATCAAGCATTTACTGGGCCCTTGACAGTCAGTCTCAGTTAAGGTTCCAACAGATGAGCTCAGGCTCAGAGTAGTTAAGTAATGACTTTGAGGTCTCCCAGCCAGAAAGTGGGATAGTCTGGATTAGAACCTAGGGACATCAGGTTCTAATGCTTCAGTTTTTCCTGTAACATCAGATATTATTTTATTTATTATCTGCAGTAGTAAATGGCAAAAGGCACACTTCTGTTGGGCTACAGGTTTTAAAGTATCCCTGAAGGATGGAAGATAGGGTGCGATTGGAACATAAGAGAAAATCATAGTACAGAATAATCTAAGGAGAAGATATCTATAAAATCCTCGGTAGGGTTGTAAGCTCAGAAGTAGTGAATGGGGTAACTGTTGGACATTTGGTTACTTTGACCCCTGTACCATGTGTGTACAGGAATGCCTGCAGAGATATCTATGCCTTTTTTTTAGAGCAATGATTCTGGGGGCTTGAGCTGATAATATAGTGCTCAGGGTGGGCTTGCCTTGGAAGAAGAGGCCCCTCAGACCCAGAAGAGTGGATACTGGCAGATTCTGCCTGACAGCATGATTGCCTCTTCTCCACAACCGCCGGATATGGGCTGAGCAGAATAGATAGTGTTTTTAGGCGGATATGGAGTTATGGATTTAAAAATGAGCACAGAACCCAGAATTGCCCACAATTTAATGAAAACCAGCATGCTTCAAAGAGAATTATCAATCTCCAAGTAACAGAACAAGTTAAAGTTGGCAGTAGTTAATAGAACACAGATCAAAACCTGTAAGTGTAATTAATATCCTCAAGGAGATATGAAAGGATGTGGTAGACATATGAAAATCAACTAGTTATTTTAGAAATTAATATTTTTTTCAGTGAAAAAATATTAAAAATTCAGCAGATGGGTTTAATGGTGGAGTGGTCATGACTGAGGAGTGGAATAGTGTTCCATAAGATGAAACCACACCATTCGTCTATAATTCAGCACGGAAGGATATAGGGACAGAAAGTACTTCATTTATTTATTCATTCAGCAAGTACTTGCTGAGAGTCTGGAATGTGCCAGGCACTATGCTAAGCAGTGATGATGCAGCAGTCAACAGATCTGTGCCCTCGAGGAGCTTACTTTCTAGTTGGGGATGAGGGCCATGGATAATAAACCAACACAGATAAATACTAGTAGGTGTGGTGGAGGTGACTCTTATGGAGAAAAAAAAGTAGGGTGAGGAGGATAGGGAGATCCAAGAAGAGCGGCTCAATTTCCTGCTTTGTAAACTAATCAGAAGAGACCTGAAGGAAGTAAGGGAGTGAGCCCTCTGGATATCTGGGGGAAGATAGTATTAGGCAGAGGGAAGAATAGCACATGCAAAGGCTCCATACTAGAAGTGTTCAAGGAAAGAGGTCAGTGTGGCTGGAATAGAATAAATGAGGGACAGAATGCTGAGAGACGAGGTCCTAGCAATGGTGGTGATGGTGTGCGGGGTTGGATGGGTAATCATAGAAAGTCTTACAGCAATCAGCTAGAGGTCAGAGTGATAATTTAGAAAGAATACTGATCATGAATCATGTCATTCTTCTCATCTCTTGTGAATTATTCTGTCAATATTTTAGGACATAAAGGAGATAGAATTGAACACACTTCTAGTTTATAGGAGCGGCTTAGCATGCAATTTTACAAATTAAGGAACTTAAAACATTTTATGAAGGATAAAACCTTTCATGTTATTATATTGAATATCTTTATTTTAGTTCTTTCAGAGAAGAATGCTTTCTTTTATTTTGTGATTCACTGAGATAATGAACATCATGTAGCTGCTATTTTATTATCTTTGGCAACAAGACACAATATGAATCATTCGTATCAAGTGTGATTCTTTACTATTTCATAAATTCAGTGGTGGCAGGAACCATATCATCCTCTGTAATCATAATTGTTTTTGCTCCAATTAAAATTTTCCCCAGGTGGGCTGTATGAGGTGTGGAACAGTATTTGCTCTTTTTTTTTTTTTTAAATTTTTTAAAGATTTTGTTTATTTATTTGAGGCAGATACAGAGAGAGAGAGAGAGAGTGCATGAGGAGAGCAATAGGGTCAGAGGGAGAGGGAGAAGAAGACTCCCCGCTGAGCAGGAATTCCCGATGTGGGGCTCCATCCCAGGACCCCCAAGATTGACCTGAGCCGAAGGCGGACGCTTAACCATCTGAGCCACCCAGGCTCCCTATAATTGCTCTTTGACCTAAATGTCTGTTTAATGCTCTTGGGTATTGGATTTTTAGGAAAGAAGGTTACATTAATTTAAGAATTATTTTAAGTCAAATATATATATTATGTAGCAATATATGTTAACTGATATATGTATACAATGGTGTAGATCTTGCTGTTTTTATCCCTTTTTTTTTTTTTTAAAGATTTTATTTATTTATTTGACAGAGAGAGAGAGATCACAAGTAGGCAGTAGGCAGAGAGAGAGAGGGGAGGAAGCAGGCTTCCCGCTGAGCAGAGAGCCCGATGCGGGGCTCGATCTCAGGACCCTGGGATCATGACCTGAGCCTGCTTCCCGCTCTCTCTCTGCCTGCCTCTCTGCCCAGGCGCCCCATGTTTTTTTCCTTTTTAAAGTCTGTAGCTGTAGCTTGTTTAAGATCTTTTATCCTTGATGATATATAGGAACTTTTATTTTTGACTATTTGAAATTTTAAGATTCAATGCTTCATGGGTGCCTGGGTCGCTCAGTCAGTTAAGCAGATACCTTCAGCTCAGGTCATGGTCCTGGGGTCCTGGGATCAGATCCTGCATCGGGCTCCCCGCTCAGTGGAGAGCCAGCTTCTCCCTCTGTCTGTTGCTCAGCCTACTTGTGCTCTCTTGCTTTCTATCAAATAAATAAATAAAATCTTTAAAAAAATTCAATGGGGCACCTGGGTGGCTCAGTGGATTAAGCCTCTGCCTTCGGCTCAGTTCATGATCTCAGGGTCCTGGAATCGAGCCCGACATCAGGCTCTCTGCTCAGCAGGGAGTCTGCTTCTCCCTCTCTCTCTGCCTGCTGCTCTGCCTACTTCTGATCTCTCTCTGTCAAATAAATAAGATCTTTAAAAAAAAAAAATTCGATGCTTTATATTTTTCTGCCTTTTAAAAATTTATACTGTTGGGGCACCTGGGTGGCTCAGTGGGTTAAAGCCTCTGCCTTCAGCTCAGGTCATGATCCCAGAGTCCTGGACTTCATGTATCAGCTCTTAGCATTCCAGTTTTACAAAATAAATTTCTACTGTCCTTCCAAAGTTCACTTTATAGTTACATAGCTTCCCTATAAAACATTCTGGCTCTGTGTTCTATCACAGTTCATATATGCAGACTTATACACACTACTCATTGACCCAATACCAGTCTTTCTTAGGGCACTTCTGTAGCATGTGGAATGGACTGAGGTGGCCTCTGAGCCTATCCTTTGTCCACTCCAAAAGCAACACTCTCCAGAAGGCTATGGGGTTCCAGTCATTACTGAAAGTAGTGTCATTGGGGCACCTTGGTGGCTCAGTGGGTTAAAGCCTCTGCCTTCGGCTCAGGTCATGATCCCAGGGTCCTGGGATCTAGCCCTGCATCGGGCTCTCTGCTCAGCGGGGAGCCTGCTTCCCGCTCTCTCTCTGCCTGCCTCTCTGCCTACTTGTGATCTCTGTCTGTCAAATAAATAAATAAAATCTTTAAAAAAAGTAAAATTTACAGTCTCATTCTATTCTTTAACCTGGCTTCCCATCCTTTGTTTTAACTGAAAAAAAAAAAAAAAATCTGGATTGAAAGTACAACTTAAGTTAGATATACATGGTTGTTGTAGAAAGAAGGAGAATATGACTTAATGTCTGGAATTTCCTAATCTCCTCTCTAGTTGGAGTAAAGGAACTTTGAATGGAAGTCTCTTAAACTTCTGGTTCAGTGTTGAACACAATCAAAACTGCTGGAATATATCCTTATTAATGTAAAGAAATAATACAGAGAATAGTTGGCTTGTTACATAATGATGAAATGAAAAGTTTCCCAAAAACTGACATTTACTTAACTATTTTATTTTGAATAGGTATCATAAATTGGGAACAGGATTTAATCCTAATACGTTAGATAAACAGAAAGAAAGGCAAAAAGGTTTGCCAAAACAGGTCTTTGAATCTGATGAAGCTCCAGATGGCAACAGCTACCAGGATGAGCAAGTAATGTCTCTATTTTAAATGACTAAAAGAAATAATTTTAAAGTAATTTATTTTTTAATTTCTTTATTAATATATTTATATTTATATTTAATGTTTTGCATGACAGGATGATCTTAAAAGACGTTCGATGTCAATAGATGATACTCCAAGGGGTAGCTGGGCCTGCAGTATTTTTGACTTGAAAAATTCGCTTCCTGATGCTTTGCTTCCCAATTTACTTGATCGAACTCCCAATGAAGAAATAGACCGTCAGAATGATGACCAAAGGAAATCAAACCGCCACAAGGAACTCTTTGCTCTGCACCCGTCACCAGATGAGGTATAGATACTTGGATATGAAGAAGCAGATGATTATTAAGATAGGTATTTTGGGAGTACTGCATACAGTAATATAATAATGTAGGGAATAAAACTTAATAGAAACATAGGTATAATTTTAGTGAAATATACTTTTTATTTTAGTGAATATATTTAATGTAATCTAATGTAACTTCTGTGAATTGAGCACATTTAGATTCTAGTGACTTATTTGAGGGTAAATTGATCCTTGTTTTCTGTACTCAGTTGTGAAGACTCAGAGTATTAGATTAATAAAATAGGTTCTTAAAAAATTATCAGGAGTTGAAATGTGGTAAGAATGTTCATTTCAATGTTGTTTGTCAATTTGTAGGAAGAGCCAATAGAACGACTTAGTGTTCCTGATGTGCCCAAAGAGCACTTTGGTCAAAGACTTCTTGTAAAATGTTTATCACTCAAGTGAGTATTCATTTTGTTTACTCTATAACTTTTATTTTTCAGATAACATTTTGAGTGTAACAAAATCACAATAGACTTTATGCTTTTATTTGTGTCCATTTGAGAAGTATTGTTCTATACATAATTTTAAAGACTACTAAGCATTAAAACTAATCTATGAAGCTGAGCTTAAGAGCATTTTTGGCTCGCAGGTGGAGATGACTCTTTGTCACAGCTATATATAATTAGTCTTAAAACTTGAAAAGCATTTCCTATATATCTTGTGTTTGCCAGATGCTCTACTTGGCTTGGGGACTATAAAGGCAAGGTAGCTTTTCTCTTGATTATACATTTGTTACATAGTAGGCTTTGTGGGTTTTTTTTTTTTTTTAAGATTTTGAAGTACATATTTAAAAAAAAATTTTTAAATTAACATATAATGTATTAGTAGCTCTAGGGATACAGGTCTGTGAATCGCCAGGTTTACACACTTCACAGCACTTACCATAGCACATACCTTCCCCAATGTGCATAACCCAACCACTCTCTTCCTACCCTCTCCCCCTGGTAGCCCTCAGTTTGTTTTGTGAGATTAAGAGTCTCTTATTGTTTGTCTCCCTCCTGATTCCATCTTGTTTCATTTATTCTTTTCCTACCCCCCTGAAGTACATATTTTTTTATGTAAAAAAGTTAAGTGACTTCTGATCTAACATCATCAAAATGATTTATCTTGAATTTATATTGTTTCACAAAGTGCTTTCTCTTATTTTAATTTCTCCTTATTTTAATTCATCCTGTCTTCAGTGTAATTGTATAAGGTAGATATTTTATTCATTTTACAAATGAGGAAACCAGGATTTTAAAATATTAACAGAGGTTAACAGGCATGCTCATTGTTTTGCACCCACTAACAGAAAAGCAACTCTATGTTCTTTTCTTTATATCATGTTAATATCATAGTTAGTTATAGTTAGTTATATAACTATAGTGCTATAGTTAGTTGACTTAAGAAAAAGGAAGTTTCAATTCATAGACTTTCTAAAAGCAGCAATTCATGGGGATAAACCACTTCTACTTCTGGATAAATTGGAGAGTTTTCTTCCTTTGAAAGTCAGGGCATTATATATTTAGTTAGATTTATCTAGACACTTGTTAGTGTTTTAGTGTATTGAGTCTTTTGAATATGAGGACAGCTAATATCAGTTCTTATGATCTTTTGTTTTTTTAAGCAGCTTTATTATGATATAATTTACATATAAAATTTTCCCTTTTAAAAGTCAGTGGTTTACTTATTTGTCTTTGAAATTTTAATTCTAGTATAGTTAACAAATGGCATTATTACTGTTTTGGGGTATACAATATAGTGATTCAGTAATTGTGTGTATTACTCAGTGCTTATCATGGTTAAGTGTACTTGTAATCCCCTTCATCTGTTTCACCCATCTGCCAACCCACCTCCTCTCTAGTAACTATCAGTTTGTTCTCTACAGTTAGGTCTGTTTTTTGGTTTATCTCTTTTTGTTGCTCATTTGTTTTGTTTATTAAATGCCACATATCATTGAAATCATTTGGTTTTTGTCTTTTACTGATTGAGTTATTTCACTTAGCATTATATTCTCTCTCTTCCTTTCTTCTCTTGCTCACTTCTTTTTTTGGGGGGGTAAATATTTATTTATTTATTTGAGAGAGAGAGAGAGAGTGTGCACAATTGGGGGCAGGGTCAGAGAGAGAGAGAGAGAGAGTGAGAATCTCATGGGCTGAGTGTGGAGCCCAACGTGGGGCTTGATCTCATGACCTGAAGGTCATGATGGGAGCCAAAATTATGAGTTGATTGCATAACCAGCTGAGCCACCCAGGCTCCCCTCTTGCTCACTTCTCTTACGATTTTCTGGATTTCTTTAGTGATATACTTAGATTCCTTTCTCTTTACTTTTTGCATATCTATTACTGGTTTATTTTGTGAGTCTCTTAACTGATTTTTATAAGTATACTTGATTTTAGTGCTTTTGTGCTTCCTACTTTTCTTACTCCTGCTTATGGTCTTTCCTTTCCATTCAAAGAATCACCTTTAACATTTCTTGTAGGGCTAGTTTAGTGGCGATGAGTTTTTGTAACTTTTAGTCTTCTGGGAACATATTTATTCTCATTCTGTTCTGAATGATGGCCTTGCTGGATAAAGTATTCTTGGGTGCAGGTTTTTTTTTTTTTTTCTTTTAGCACTTTGAATATATCACTTTGAATATAGCCTGCAAAATTTCTGCTAAAAAATCAGCTGGTAGCCTTATATGGTTTTCCTTGTATGTAACTGTTTTCTTTTCTCTTGCTGCTTTTAAAATTCTCTATCACTACCTTTTCCATTTTAATTACTGTGTGTCTTGGTATGGACCTCCTGGGTTGATTTTCTTGGTCTCTCTGTGCTTCCTCAGTTTAGATTTCTGCTTCCTTCTCCAGATTTGGGAAGGTTTCAGCTATTATTTCTTCAAATAAATTTTCTGCTCTCTTTCCTCTCTCTTCTCCTTCTGGGGTCTCTTTGATGCAAGTGTTATTATGCTTGATGGCCTTACTGAATTCTGTAAGTCTTTTTTCTTTTTTTTTTTTTTTTTTTTTTTTTTTAAAGATTTTATTTATTTATTTGACAGAGAGAAATCACAAGTACACTGAGAGGCAGGCAGAGAGAGAGAGAGAAGGAAGCAGGCTCCCTGCTGAGCAGAGAGCCCGATGCGGGACTCGATCCCAGGACCCTGAGATCATGACCTGAGCCGAAGGCAGCGGCTTAACCCACTGAGCCACCCAGGCGCCCTCTTTTTTCATTTTTTATTATTTTTTTTTCCTTTCTTTTATTCAGCTTGATTGCTTTCCATTACTCTGTCTTCCAGGTCATTGATCCCTTCTTCTACTTCCTCTAGTCCACTCTTTACCCCATCTAGTGTATTTTTAATTTCAGTTACTGAATTCTTCATCTTTGGTTCTTTTTTTATATTTTTTGTCTCTTCATTGAGTGTCTCAGTGAGGTCCTCCCCTCTTTTCTCGAGTCCCATGAGTATCTTTATGATCATTACTTTAAATTCTTTATTGGGCGTATTTCTTACCTTAGTTTTGTTCGGTTCTCTTGCTGTGATTTTGTCCCCCCCCCCCCACCATTTGGGACATAGTCCTCTTTCTCCTTATTTTGTTTAACTCTCTGTGTCTGTCTCTGTGTTAGGAAAGTCAGCCAAATCTCCTGCTCTTGAAAGTAGTGGTGTCATGAAGAATGGGTTCTATAGTACTCTGCAGTGCACTGTCCCCTCTTCACCAGAATCCAGTAATTCAGGGGATCTCCGAGGTGTGATGCAGTTCACAGTTCCGTTATCTGCAAGACTCTTTTTGCCTGTTGTGGGCAGGTTTTGGTCCCGTGTTGTTAATGGGTTAGCCTGGGGCTGCCTTGGGCTTAAGTTGAGTAAGACTAGGCATTTGCCAGGGATGAAGTGCACTGAACTGTGGGCACTTTCCCTGTGTTGTCTCCCGAGAAGCTTTTGTTGCTAGATGAGGCCTGTGGTCAGACCAGCTGTCTGCTCCCAGCCCCACTGCTGGGGCCACAGGGGAGTTGGTGTGTGTGGTTATCTTTCCCTTCCCCAGTGTAGGGGTTACTTTGGAGGAGTTGTGGCCTCTGTTGAAGCTCTTTGCACACTACCAGGCTTGTGGCATTGCTTTGGGTGGGTTCTATCCAAGGGCATATTTTAGGGGGCAGGTCTGCCGGAGAATGAAGAGACATGTTGCCCCTTTAGCAAGTTAGGTAGAGAGTTGGCACTGTGTTGGTTTCTGCAGGTATCTAGGCTGGGGGGTGGGAGAGGGAAATGGTACCCACCAGCTTCTTTGTTCCTGGAAAGGTCTTCTAGTGATCCCTGTACCTCCTGCACGTGCTCCAAGATTTGTAAACAAATCTCCCTCTTGTATACATCAGAAATTTTTCTTTTCCTTTTTTTTTAAGGTTATTTTTAAAGATTTTGTTTATTTGAGAGAGAGAGTCAGAGAGAGAGAGAGCATGAGTGGGAGGGAGGGGCAGAGGAAGAGGGAGACGCAGTCTCCCTGCTAGCAGGGAGCCTGATGCAGGGCTTGATCCTAGAATGCTGGGATTGTGACTTGAGCCAAAGGCAGATGCTTAACTGACTGAGCCACCCAAGCACCCCACACACCAGAAATTTTTCAAGCTGCTACATCTATGTTATAAAATCTGAGGGGCTGGAGTGCCTGGATGGAGCAGTCAGTTAAGCAACTGACTCTTGGTTTCAGCTCAGGTTGTGATCCCAGGGTCTTGGGATCGAGCCCCGAGTGAGTCTTTGTTCCTAGGGTGGAATCTGCTTAAGTTTTTCTCTCCCTTTCCCTTTGCCCTGTCTCCCCCCCTCCGCCCACCTCCCAGCCCCTGCACATGGATGCATGCATGCTCTCTCTCTCTCTCAAATAAATAAATAAGTCTAAGTCTTTTATAAAAAAAAAACAAAAACTGAGGGACTCTTTGTTGTGTTGTCTCATTAATAGCAGGGACTCAGTTTCCTTTCACCTTCCTGGCCATCCCAAAGCCTAGCTGCTGATTTTTTTTAAAGTTCTGGGTGTTAAGCCCCACAGATGGTAAGAACTGGTAAAATTTGGCCCCTCTGATTTTCAAAGCCAAACGTTATAGGGATTTGTCTTACCCCTGTGGGTTCCTTGTGTCTGGGGTGCCTGTTTTGATGGTCTTGTTTTTTCCCCCCTTTCTGCACCTATTGTTTTCCTCCCTCCTGCAGGTCCATTTAGCTCCTGACCTCGTCTCTGCCCTTCCTACTTTCTTTTTGTGGCCTCTTCTCTACAAGTAGCTGTGGAGAGTCTGTTCTACCAGTTTTAGGGTGGTTTTTTTGTTATTTGTAAATAAACCAGTGGGTTTATTTATACTTACATGAGTGTTATCTAGTTGTATCTATGGGAAGAGGTGAAGCTTAGGGTCTTCCTACTCTGCCACTGTCTCTAGAAAGCTAAAGTCAGTGGTTTTTAGTATATTCAGAGTTGTACAACTATTACTGTGACTAATTCTAGAACATACCCATCACCCCAGAGAGAAGCTCCATACCTGTATTTGTCTGCTTAGACTGCCATAACAAAATACCCTAGATTGAGTGGCTTAAACAACAGAAATATATTTCCTTACACTTCTGGAGACTCTTATGTTGAGGATCAAGGTGTTGGTTGGATTGGATTTCTGATGAGGCCTCTCTTCCTGGCCTGTATCTTCTTTTTGTACCCTCACGTAGCCTTTTCTTTGTTCCTGAATGAGGAGAGTGTCTCTGGGGTCTCTTTCTCTTTTTATAGAGACACTAGTCTTTTTTGGCTTAGGATCTCAGTCTTATGGTCTCATTTAACCTTAGTTATCTACTTAAAGTCTCTATCTCCAAATGTAGTCACATTGGGGATTAGGGCTGCAATATAAACATTTTCAGGTGACACAGTTCTGTTCATAAAAGTTCACTTCTATTCTCTCAGCCCCAAACAACCACTAATTTGCTTTAGGTTTCTTTAAGTTTGCCTATTCTGTATAATTAATGAAATGGAATTATATAATGTGTGGTCCTTTGTGTCTAGCTTTGTTTATAAAGCATAGTGTTTTCAAGGTTTATGTTGTAGCGTATATCAATACTTCATTCTTTTATATAGCTAATAATATTAAACTATGAATACAACACATTTTGTTTATCCTTTTATCACTTGATGAGCATGTGTTACTTCTACTTTTTAAAAAATAACAGCCTTATTGAAATATAATCATACATTGCAGTTCACTCAAAGTATACCCAGTGTAGTTCACCATTGGCTTCACTTAGTTCGCTTAATGTTCAATTTAGTGGGTTTTAGTATATTCACAGATTTGTGCACTGTCAGCACAATCTTAGAACATTTTCATCATCCCCAAAAGAAAACCCATATCCATTACTTTTCCCATTTTCCCCCAGTTCTTCCAGCCCTCAGTAGCCACTGATCTGTCTTCTGTCTATATACATTTATTTATTTTAATGATTTCCCAATAATGGAATAATACAGTATATGATGTTTTTTTGGTCTGGCTTCTTTCACTTAGTGTAATGTTTTCAGGGTATATGTATGTTATAGCATGTATCAGTACTTGATTTCTTTTTATGGCTGGGTGATACTTCATTGGATGGATACACAATATTTTGTTTATCCATTCATCAGTTGATGACCATTTGGGTTGTTTCCACTTTTCAGCCATTATGAATTATATTGCTAAGACATTTATATACAAGCTTATGTTTTCATTTCTCTTGGGTATATACCTGTGATTAGAATTGTGGTTGATTTGTTAACTACATGTTTAAATTTTGGAGGAATTGCCAGGCTGTTTTCCAAAGCAGCTGTACAATTTTACATTCCCCCTTAGCATGTATGGGGCTTCTAACTAGTCTACATTCTTGCCAACACTTTTTATTATCTATTTTTTTTGATGAGAGTGGATGTGAGGCATCTCATTGTGGTTTTGTACTTATGATCTTAATGACTAGTAAAGTTTTAAGTTTATTATTTCTCCCTTAAAGGAATAAAATATAGAATGGGTTTTCACATAATTTTTTGATCTTTAGTTTTAGTTTGCTCAGCTCTTGCTAAAAGTCCTGAACCAAGAATTATATACATGTGATTTCTCTATCATAAGAAAAATCTAGGTTTAAAGGAAGGAAGAACTTAGTCACATTATGATTTCAGAAGGGGTCAGAAATAATAGTTTTATTTTAGTCATCAATTACAGAAACTGATACATTTTTGAAAATACATTTTCTTACATTTGTTTTCTAAGACTAACCTTCCTTTATCCTGCATGAGATAATAATATTAAGACTGTGAGTCAGCAATAAAGTAATCTAGACATTCAGGATAAAAAAGTAAGGATTAAAACTAAGCTGTTATGAAACTAAGAATTTATTGGGAGCCTAATAATGGTAGGAAATCTTTCCATAGGGGTAAGCATTCTATAGTGAATTTTTACATTGGGGCTGTTGTCCAACCCTGGTCTTTTTGTTTTGTTTTTTTTTTTTAAAAGATTTTATTTACTTATTTGACAGAGAGAGAGATCACAAGTAGGCAGAATAGCAGACAGAGAGAGAGGGGGAAGCAGGCTCCCTGCTTAGCAGAGAGCCTAATGTGGGGCTCGATCCCAGGAGCCTGAGATCATGACCTGAGCTGAAGGCAGAAGCTTAACACACTGAGGCACCCAGGTGCACCATGTCCAACCCTGTTTTAATGGACTTTACAAGAGAAAGAGCTTGCACTCAAACAGGGTAGAAACAGAGTCTTGTATAAGTACCTAACACCAGATTCTATAGGAGTAATATTGTAGGTGGTAGAGATATTTATCTGTTACGACTTTGGCTGTAGCAGGGAGAAATTTAGATATGAAACAGGAAAAAAAAAACAAAACCCAAACAGTGACTCCTCTTGAGTTCATAACCATAAGCTCATGTACCATCTCTGTGGTTCAAAAAACTTCAAGACAAAAAACTCCAAGGCAACAATGTAGTCCAGATTTGTGGTGCCGTTATTATTGGACAACATTGATTATAAGTCCTAATAGAGTCACACATGTTGATAAAATTGTTCAAAGCTGTATTTTGAAAATTGTATGGAAGCAAATGTGTTAAAATACACCACACTAAAATCTGTTCTTATCAGTTTAATATGTGATGTATTCTCTAGCCAAGGATGATATATTAAATGGATTTTTGGAACTAGGAAGTAGAATAGGTTGCTTGCTCCCTCCACTCCACACATCAACCCAGTACTGGAGTACTTCCAGGAACAGTTCATCCTCTCGGGGAATTAAGGAAAAAATACACCCCACTTAAAAAAAACAAAAAACCCTAAAAAGAATAAGCCAATATTTTACTAGTTGTGTGTTTTGGTAGGCCTCTGAGTGATTAAAGATTGCCTGTGTTTAGATGTTTCAGAATTCTCAACATTTCAAATAAATGAGCACTTACAGTGGAAACAACAACAACAACAACAGCCTTTTTGCAGCTTAGTAGCCACTGGGCATCTAATGCTCAAATGGTATTTCTTCTTTTTTTCTTTTTTAATTTTTAAAAAAGATTTTATTTATTTATTTGAAGAGGGAGAGAGAGAGAGCACGAGTGCACAAGAGTGGGGAGAGGGAGAAGCAGACTCCCCACTGAGTGGGGAGCCCAATGCAGGGGCTCTATTCCAGGACACTGGGAGCATGACCTGAGAGGAAAGCAGATGCCCAACTGACTGAGCCACCTAGACATCCTTCAAATACTATTTCCTGACAAACTCAAGCATACATATGTTTGATTGCATGGGAGTAATACAATACGCTTTTTAAAAATTTTCTGACTTAGATTATGTACTGAACCTATGAGGAGTATACATTAAAAAGAGAAAAGATAAAAAAGAAGAAAACAACCTCTGTGGAATTAATTCCCTTTGTATAATGGAAGAGGCTTTGAAACTTTAAAAAAAAAAATCAAATTATGTAATCTCATTGAAAAAATTATTGTCCTGCTTTAGGAGGAGCCTCTCTTATGTGAAACACACTGTTTTTTCCCCTCAGGATTTTCAGCCTTTGTTCATCATGCTAACAATATGGATCTCTAAATATTGTTCAGGAGTATTTAGAGAAAGTTATTATACATGAATTTTATGGTGCTAAGTTACAAAATAGGTTATTTGAATAAGTAATAACCATTTATTTTACCTTTGATCCATTTTTGCTTATTTTTATGTGAATTTAGAATTTATATGAATGTGCAAAGGGCCAAAAGGAGACAGGGCAGTTTTGAAGCACTTTATGAAATAAAACTAGGTATCAAGACTTAATATGAAGCTACATAATTAAGACAGTATACCATGGACACATAAGTAGATAAACCAGCCAATGGTCTAGAGCCAGAAAAAGACCCATATGTTTATGGATTTTTGATTTACTATTTAAGTGGTGTGACAGTAGTCCCCCTCTTATCCATGGATTCAGTTACCAGTGGTCAGGTGCTGTCTAGAAGCAGATGGTGATTCTTCTTGAGGTATGGCCAGAAGGTCAATAGTAGCCTAATCCTATTTTGTCATTCCTCTCACTTTATGTCATACACAGGCATTTTATCCTCTCATACCATCGTAAGGAAAAGGAGGATGAGTGTAGTACAATAAGACATTTTGAGAGAGAGAGAGAGAGAGAGAAACCACATTCACATATCTTTTATTACAATATGTTGCATTAGTTATTCTGTTATTAGTTATTGTTGTTAATCTTTTACTGTGCCTAAAGTATAAATTAAACCTTAAAACAGATTATATATGTATTGGAACAAATATAGTATCTATAGGTCTCAATACTATGCACAAGGTTTCAGGCGTCCTTGGGGGTCTTGGAACACTTTTTGCACATAAGGGAAAACAACTGTATAGACAGTGGGGAAGCTTATCTTTTTTTTTTTTTTTTTTTTTAAAGATTTTATTTATTTATTTGACAGACAGAGATCACAAGTAGGCAGAGAAGCAGGCAGAGAGAGATGAGGAAGCAGGCTCCCCGCTGAGCAGAGAGCCCGATGCGGGGCTCGATCCCATGACCCTGGGATCATGACCTGAGCCGAAGGCAGAGGCTTTAACCCACTGAGCCACCCAGGCGCCCCGGAAGGTTATCTTTTTAATAAATTGGCAGGACAGTTGGATTTCTGTTTCTCCTTCTCTGTCATACAAAAGGAGAAGATATTTTCAATACATTCATTTGACATAGTGTCCATATACAGAATTCATAAAGAAGTATAAATTGATGAGGAAAATGTCAAATAAGAAATAGAAAAATGGCCCAAAAGAGGATACCTTTGTGGTTATAACTATATGAAGAGATGCATATTAAAAGTCCATCAAGTGGGGCGCCTGGGTGGCTCAGTGGGTTAAGCCGCTGCCTTCCGCTCAGGTCATGATCTCAGGGTCCTGGGATCGAGTCCCGCATCAGGTTCTCTGCTCAGCAGGGAGCCTGCTTCCCTCTCTCTCTCTGCCTGCCTTTCTGTCTACTTGTGATTTCTCTCTGTCAAATAAATAAATAAAATCTTAAAAAAAAAAATCCATCAAGTGTGGTACCACGTACCTACTGGAGTCAAAGTTCGAGCGAGTGACACTAACAGGTGGTAAAGAGGTTGCAGAGTAGGCTTTGTAGAGGTTAAGCTGTGTAACAGTATCACCAAAATCCCTGTTCTTTTGGCTTCTGCTAAGTCCTGCTTTTAAGTCCTGCTGAGAGGCATCAGCAGGAAGTCAGAGGGTGGAAGAGCGTGAAATCAGGGGTATTTATTTCCTTTACTCATTCCCTGCTAGGTTATATCAATTGGTCATCTCCTTCTCAAAAAGCCACGGTTTCTGTGAAAGGCCCTTATGTATCTTTTCTTTTTAAGTTTTGGCTTCCACTTCCAAGGTCGTCTTTAGGTCAAGGATTGGTAATGACTCCCTGCTATTGTTATCCCCAGAGAATTGTACATTCTGTAGTTCTTCCTAAATCTTGTCCAAATCTTTGTGAATCACCTTTCATTAAATTCTTAATCCAATGCAAATATGTTATCTCCAGCAAGGAGATAACTTTTTTCTTTTTTCTTTTCTCTTTCTTTCTTTCTTTCTTTCTTTCTCTCTTCTTTCTTTTTCTTTTCAGAGAGAAAGAGAGAATAAGCAGGCAGAGCAGTAGGCAGATGGAGTGAGAAAAGCAGTCTTCTTGCAGAGAACCCATGTGGGACTCGATCCCAGGACTCTGGAATCATGACCTGAGTCAAAGGCAGATGCCTAACCAACTGAGCCACCCAGGCAGCCCATGACTTTGATAATACTTTTAGGATTAAAAAAAATGAGCTGTGTGAAACATGTCTTTTTTTTTTTTTTTTAAATTTCTTTTCAGCATAACAGTATTCATTGTTTATGCACCACACCCAGTGCTCCATGCAAAACGTGCCCTCCCTAATACCACCACCTGGCTCCCCCAACCTCCTACCCCCCACCCCTTCAAAGCCCTCAGGTTGTTTTTCAGAGTCCATAGTCTCTCATGGTTCACCTCCCCTTCCAATTTCCCTTAACTCCCTTCTCCTCTCCATCTCCCTATGTCCTCCATGTTATTTGTTATGCTCCACAAATAAATGAAACCATATGATAATTGACTCTCTCTGCTTGACTGATTTCACTCAGCATAATCTCTTCCAGTCCCGTCCATGTTGCTACAAAAGTTGGGTATTCATCCTTTCTGATGGAGGCATAATACTCCATAGTGTATATGGACCACATCTTCCTTATCCATTCGTCCATTGAAGGGCATCTTGGTTCTTTCCACAGTTTGGCGACCGTGGCCATTGCTGCTATATACATTGGGGTACAGATGGCCCTTCTTTTCTCTACATCTGTGTCTTTGGGGTAAATACCCAGTAGTGCAATTGCAGGGTCATAGGGAATCTTTATTTTTAATTTCTTAAGGAATCTCCACATTGTTCTCCAAAGTGTCTGCACCAATTTGCATTCCCAAGAACATGGTTTTTATAACCTTGACACTATTGACTTTTTTGTCTGGCTAATTTTTCGTTGTCAGGGACTCTCCTATATAATGTTGAATGTTTAGCCGCAGCTCTGGCCTCTACTCATTAAATACCAGTAATGCTCCTGCAGTGATGATAATTTTAAATGTCTCCAGACATTGCCAGATATCCCTTTGGGGGCAAAACTGTCCTTTGTTAAGAATCACTGCTCAAGGGGCGCCTGGGTGGCTCAGTGGGTTAAAGCCTCTGCCTTTGGCTCAGGTCATGATCTCAGGGTCCTGGGATCGAGCCCTACATCGGGCTCTCTGCTTGGTGGGGAGCCTGCTTCCTCATCTCTCTCTCTCTCTGCCTGCCTCTCTGCCTACTTGTGATCTCTCTCTGTCAAATAAATAAATAAAATCTTAAAAAAAAATTCATTCACCAAGTGCATTTATACATAGACAAAAATCTAGATGGATAGGCCCTGAAACTGTTTATTTTGGTTCTTGCCATGTGGTAGAATTTTGTATGCTCTTGTTTTTCTCTGAAATTTTTTTACTTGTTTTCTTAGTTTTTTGTTTTTGTTTTTGTTTTTTACATTGAATATATGGGATTACCCTGGAGGAGGTAATGGTTGATTTAGACCAATAGATATACATGGAAAAGTGTTTCAGAAAGAAGGGGTAGCATAGATGTTATAGCACAGATGAAGAAAGGTTAAACTCTTTTTTTTTCTTTAAGGTTTGAAATTGAAATTGAACCCATTTTTGCAAGTTTGGCCTTATATGATGTCAAGGAAAAGAAAAAGGTAAGGGTATATTGTTTGAATATAGTCTTTTGTCACAATTCTAGGTTTCAGAAACTTGTTTTTAATTTGTTTTGTAAGATAACTTAAAATTTTTTGAGAATTGTTAAACATATCTTTTAAGAAGAAAATAGAAATTTAATTTATTGAGACTTGTTTAATATTTTCTTAGTATAAAATAGTTCAGTTGATACCTAGTTTTTTATTTAAAGGAGAGAGTTTCAAAAAGAGGTGGCAGAAGCAGCTTTCTTTTAGTTTAAGAAAAATTTAATATAAGAAAGGCATTTTAGGCAACAATGTATAAAGGATTAGAATCATTAGGAATTTTGGTTGATGCAATTTTAAAATTCATTCTAGCTAAAAGATCATTTACGTGTGCTTGAAATTTTTTGTCTTAAATACTGCTTTAGTTTTACCATCATATCTTTATTACTTTTAGGAGTTTTTCCAGGGGGCTATCTCATACTGCTTTTCTTTTTTTTCTTTTTTTAAGATTTTATTTATTTGAGAGAGAAAGTGGGAGAGCAAGTGAGCAGAAGGGAGAGGTGGAGGGAGAGGGAGAAGCAGGCTCCAGGCTGAGCAGGGAGCCCAGTGTGGGGCTCACTGCTAGGATCCAAGATCATGACCTGAGCCTAAGGGAGATGCTTAACTGAGGCACCCCTCATACAGCATTTATTAACTTATATTGTAGGGCTCCTTAATGTGTAGTAGCATCTAAGTACTTTCAATGACCTCTGCTGTCAATATATTAGAAATTTCTGTGTTGGAATTCTGCACTAGCAGCTTGTATTTGCTAAATCAAATCTGCTAAAACGTTATTTATATAATTTTTTAAAGACTCAATTTGAGGTAATTCATCTTAGTAATTTCTTTGTGTACTTTACTGCAAGTTACATTTCTAATAAGAAAGGTTAGGGATATAGTTGTTTAGAATATGTTTCTTCTATATGTCCCAGATAGTTTGTCTATTTCTTTTTGCTTTGATTTAGATATGTAAAGATTGGTCATTGAAATATATAATAAATTTTATATTAGTATAATGTTCTAATATCTATAGTGTTTTAAAACTATGTTTGATTTTTGTAAAATGTACATATTTTAAATATAATATGTGAATTTTTTTTTAGATTTCAGAAAACTTTTATTTTGACCTTAATTCTGAGCAGATGAAAGGGTTATTACGTCCCCATGTACCACCTGCTGCCATTACCACCTTGGCAAGATCAGCTATTTTTTCTATCACTTATCCTTCACAAGATGTTTTTCTTGTAATAAAGGTGAGAATAAGGTTAAATATATTAGTTTGTGTGGTGTCTGTGCACTTGTCTTCCTATTAATACCACAAGCTTTTTAGGGGCAAAGATTTTATCTTTATTTTTTCATCTTAATGTTTATTAACACCATATTGGATGTGCACTATAGGTGCTTCCTAAGTTTTTTTTGAGTGGGAGCTCTATTAGGATTCTCCAGAGAAACAGATGAGTAGGATGGAGACACACACACACACACACACACACACACACACACTCAGAAAGAGAGAGAGATTGATTTTAAGGAATTGGCTCATGTATTTCTGAGGGCTGGCAAATTTGAGATGTGTCAGGGAAGGTGGTAGGCTGGCGTTCAGGTAAGAGTTGATATTGTTGTCTTTTTTCTAAGATTTTATTTATTTATTTGAGGGAGAGAGTGACAGAGTACAGAGGGAGTGTGGGAGGGAGAAGCAGACTCCCTGCTGAGCAGGGATCCCGAAGTGGGACTCGATCCCAGGACCCTGAGATCTTGACCTGAGTTGAAAGCAGAAGCTTAACTGACTGAGCCACCTAGACACCCTTGTTATTGTAGTTCTGAGTCTGAATTCCCCAGGACAGCGGACTGAAGATTCAGGCAGTGCCTCTTTTTTTTAAGATTTTATTTATTTATTTGACAGACAGAGATCACAAGTGGGCAGAGAAGCAGGCAAAGAGAGAGAGGAGGAAGCAGGCTCCCTGCTAAGCAGAGAGCCTGATACAGAGCTCCATCCCAGGACCCTGAGATCATGACCTGAGCCAAACAAAGGCAGAGGCTTTAACCTACTGAGCCACCCAGGCGCCCTCAGGCAGTGTCTCTTTGTTGCAGACTTGAGAATTATTTCTTTGGGAAACCTCAGTCTTTGTTTTTAAGGTTTTTTAATTGGATGAGGCCCACCCACATTGTGGAGAAAGTAGTCCACTTTATTCTACTGATTTAAATGCTAATCACCTCTAAAAAAAAAATACCTTCACAGCACCATGTAGATTGTCAAATAACTGGGCATGATAGCCTAGCCAAGCTGGCATATAAAATTAACTGTCATAGGAACCTAACTGTGATTTTATCACTCAGTGTTTGTATTATATAAATATGAATATCTAAATCATCAAGGTTATGGAGCAGTATGATTTGATTTTCAGCCAGTTAAGAATTAGAATTACAGACATGGGGAGGGGAATAGAGAGAAGCAAACCATTGGGCAGACTCAACTGTAGAGAATAAACCGAGGGTTCCTGAATTTGAGGTGGGCAGGGGAATGGTTTAAATGGGTGATGGATATTAAGGAGGCACTTGGATGAGCACTGGGTTTTGTATATAAGTGATGAATCTCTAGATTCTACTCCTGAGACTACTCTTACATTATATATTAACTAAACGGAGTATAAATAAAAACTTAGAAAGATAAAAACAAAAACAAAAATAAAAAAAAAGAATAAGGATTACAAATTGTAAAATCTCTCTGTTACTAAGCTGTTTAGCTTAGGATAACTTGAACAATCATTTACCATAACTTTACCTTGACTTGAGAGAAGCCTAAAATATATTCCTTAATCATTTATCTTTATTTATATAAAATAATCATAAAAGGTAATGAATTTTACAATAAGGTTATAAAGTGGATTGTCATGAAATGAATCCTGTTTACCCACAGGAATAATGTCCTACTTTGTGGTCACATTGCTATGAATTCAGGTTAAAATAGGTCTTAGCTACAATGAATAGTCAATCCTAGAAGCAAATATTTAGCTGCACTAGTCTTTTTTAGAGAATAAAAACAAAGCTCATTGAAAGAAACCTGCAAATAGATGGAAAAAAAAAACCCAACTTGCGTTTACAGTAAGGTAACTATAACAAAATAAGCTTAAAATTATTTTATTTTATTTATTTTTTTTTTTAAAGATTTTTTTATTTATTTATCAGAGAGCGGGGGGCAGAGAGAGCGAGCACAGGCAGACAGAATGACAGGCAGAGGCAGAGGGAGAAGCAGGCTCCCCGCTGAGCAAGGAGCCCGATGCGGGACTCGATCCCGGGATGCTGGGATCATGACCTGAGCCGAAGGCAGCTGCTTAACCAACTGAGCCACCCAGGCGTCCCGCTTAAAATTATTTTAATTAAAATTTTTAATGAAGTATTATAAAGTCATAAATGTATGGCTTAATGAACTATCCCCAAATAAATACATTATGTTACCACCCAGGTTAAGAAACAAAATGTTAACCAGAATCCCAGAAACTGCCCATAGACTGTTCACTACTCCCTTACTTCTCCCCCAAAAGTATTCACTTGTGTTAATAGGATCCAAGAGTATGTTTATTTTGTGACTTGCTACTTGATTGTGTGATTAATCTTACTGCTCTATGCAGCAGTTTTTATTTTTTAAGAGATTTTATTTATTTGAGAGAGGGAGAGAGTGTGTATGTGAGAATTGCAGAAGGAACAAAGGGAGAGAGAGAGAGAGAATCCCAAGCAGATACTTCACTGAAGGTGGAGCCAGCACGGGGCTTGATCCAACAACTTCAAGATCATGACCCAGTGGAAACTGAGAGTCTGATGCCTAACCAGCTGAAACCCCCGGCGCCCCATGCCCCAGTTTAAAAATTCATTTACATTGCTATATAGTATTATATGACTATTTATTCTCTTTACGGTGATTGATATTTTGGTTAATTTAATTTTGTGGTTTTTATCAGTAATTCTGTAAACATTTGCATTTCTTGAGGATAGACATGTATTCATTTCTGTTTAGTTTTGTTCTTGGGAGTAGAATTGCCAAGTCATAGAATATTTGTATGTCGGCTTTGGTAGATGCTGTCGAATGGATTTCCAAAGTATCTGTGATAATTGCATTCCCACTAGCAGTGAGTAAGTTTCAGTTAGTTACACTTGCTACTTTACCAGGTTTTTTAAAATACTGAAATATAAACTATCTACAGTAAGATCTTTGTAGCATACAAATCTGGAGTAAACAGTTGGGTAAATTCTTCCACATGTATTCATCTGTATAATCACTCCTCAGCTCAAGACATACGGTATTTCTGTTACCTCATTACTCTGGAGGGTTCTTGTGTTTCTCTTTCTAGTGACTACCCATGCCCTTCCACCAGATAACTAGTATTCTAACTTCTGTTACCATTGCTGGCTTTTCTTCTTGAAGTTCATGTGAAAGGAATCGTATCATATGCAGGCTTTTGTGTCTGGCTTTTCACTCAATATGATGTCTGGGAGAGTCTTCCATATTATGTGCAGCATTAATTTGTTCTTTTATGTATGTTGTCATGTCATACTCCTTCACATGATTAAAATGGTTTATTCATCCTTATTTGGCCCCAAAAATAATCTCTCTCACACTTTCCTGATACAAATTGACCCATATACAGATATGACTTTAGACATATCTTGCCAACAAATGCACAAAATAAATGGAGATAAAGCACAGATACTCACTGACACAGTTCAAAGCTATGGCAGCTTGATGCTGAGATGCTGAGTGGAGTGTCCAGGGAGGGAGCTGGAAAGCCCCACTCTTGCTCCTCAGGGTGTATGCTGCCTGTATACCTGGCAACTGCAAAGCAAATGTTGAATGGTATTTTTACTTGTTGCCTTTTTTTATAGAAGTGAAACTCTTTCAGTTAGCAAAAACAACTATTAATACAGGTCTTCTGTAAAAGCAGAGTGGCTGGGGCGCCTGGGTGGCTCAGTGGGTTAAGCCGCTGCCTTCGGCTCAGGTCATGATCTCAGGGTCCTAGGATCGAGTCCCGCATCGGGCTCTCTGCTCAGCAGGGAGCCTGCTTCCTCCTCCTCTCTCTCTGCCTGCTTCTCTGCCTACTTGTAATCTCTGTCTGTCAAATAAAATAAATAAAATCCTTAAAAAAAAAAAAAAAGAGTGGCATAATGTAAGCTTCCTAAAAGCGGAAGATACTTGTATTTTTTTCCTTTTGATATTATTGTAAATAAAATTGTTAATTTCCTTCTTGAATTGTTCATTATTAGTATATAGAGATACAAATGGTTTTTGCATTTTGATTTTGCATCCTCCAGCTTTGCTGTATTTGTTAGTTCAACCATTTTGTGTGTGTGTGTGTGTGATATATTAGGACTTTCTGAACAAAGGATCCTATCTGTAAACAGGGACAATTTTACTTTTCCTTTCAAATTTGGACTCATTTTTTTTCTCTTTTTCTTCCTTGTTTTCTGGCTCAGACTTCCAGTATTTTGTTGAATTGAATTGGCAAAAGTGAGCATCCTTATCTTGCTCCTGATGTAAGAGGAACAACTTCACCATTGAATATCATTTTAGCTGTGGTGTTTCCATATATGGCCTTTATTATGTTGAGGTAGCTTTTTTTGTATTGCTAGTTTGTTGAGTATTCCTAGTGTGAAAGGGTGTGGGATTTTGCCCAGTTATTTTTTTTTATCAACTGAGATGATCGTGTGTTTTTTTTTTTTCTGTCATTCTGTTAGTGTAGTGCATTATGTTGATTGATTTTCTTATATTGAACCATCCTTGCATTCCAGGCTGATTGCTTTCCCCCCCAACTCTTCTTTCTTTTTATTTCCCTTCTTTTTTTCTTTTTTCTTTTTTTTTGGCTTAATTAGTCTTTACTTTTTTTTCTTTGACAGCTGGAAAAAGTCCTACAGCAGGGTGACATCGGAGAGTGTGCAGAGCCATACATGATTTTCAAAGAAGCAGATGCCACAAAGGTAGACTATCATGCATCTCATTTTTTCCACCTTTATAGTCATATAGTCCTTCCCCATTTCCCCCCAATCTCCTGAGTCCAACCCTAAACATCCTCAGATTTCCCAAGTTGTTATTTGGGAGAATACTATACAAAGTATATTAAGGAATTTCACTACTAATTCATCATTTTCTTTTGGCCTACCCACTTTTTTACTTTCTTTTTTATTTCCGTTGTCACCGAGCTTATGTCATATGCTGTAATTATTATTATTATTTTTTTTAAATTTTTGGTCTTAGAGGGGTGCTGGGTAGGGACAGATTGAGTGAGAGAATCTTAAGCAGGCTTTATACCCAGAATGGAACCCAATGTGGGCTCAGTCTCACAACCCTGAGATCATGACCTGAGCTAAAATTCAGAGTCAGATACTAAATCAACTGAGCCACCAGGTACCTTATGCTGTGTTGTTATTTAAAATCTCTGTTACCTGCAAACTAATTTACTCTTTACGTGTTCCCCCCCTTGGAGACAACAAAGTTAATATAGTTTAATTCCTAAATAATGAAAGTTTTTAAAAGTAGTGATATTTTTATAAAATAGTGGTATTGATAGTAAAACTTTTCATAGCAAGATGCCAGTATTCTGGAGCTCTGTCTAGTTGCAGATAATTAAGAAATATGGTAAAAATAGAAAATGCAATTTGTTTTGCTATCAGACCACTATGTTGTAGAATTTGAATCAATTTATAAAACAAGAATAATTTATATTAAAGTTGGTACCAAATTTCAGATACCCTGAATTAGCCACAAGAATAACAGATGAGGGGAGCTTGGGTGGCTCAGACAGTTAAGTGTCTGCCTTTGGCTCAAGTCATGATCCTGGGAATCCTGGGATCAAGTCCCACATTGGGCTCCTTGCTCAATGGGGAGCCTGCTTTTCCTTCTCTCGGCTCCTGTTCTGTCTCTCTCCAATAAATAAATAAAATCTCTTAAGTAATTAAAAAAAAAAGAATAACAGATGATCTTAGATCTTTGACCACATGATTTAATAGTTTTAATAGCCTGGAGACTATGCCTGAGGAATACTGGACAAATTACCAAAATCTAAAATATGCTTTGCTTTCTGTCTGTGAAATTTATAAGAACTGAGACTTTTCTGCTAATCAAGGTTAACCTGGGTACATGATAATGTTCTCTTATCCCTGGCTAGCTGGTTGAAATCAGGGTTAATGTATTCTGGCTTTCCCCAGGTTGTCATTTTTTTAATTTAATTTCCTGTTTTATGGAGCTCATAATTATAATAGCAACCTATTACATACGTATATAAGCTGATAGAATCAAGTACAGTGGATATCTAGTCTCTAAAGCAAGATTCTGTTTTGGAGGTATAATAGATAGGAAGAAACAGTGCTACCATTTAGTTATCCTTCCCTCTTTTCCCAGACCTGAGTCTCAAGATAGGACTATGGTAGAGTATACATCCTATATGGAAGGAGCATATAAGAGATTTGGTGTAGGTTTTTACTCTTAGACCATTGGTTGGCTATCACAGGCCCCCTTAGTGTTTGTGTCAGGGATAGCCTAAAAGTTGGGCCAGCTTCAGGATATCTTCCTGATAGGCATGTACTGTTTGGACCATCAGTCTGTTTCTGGGGTTTGGTCCCTTTGTAATAATTTTTTCTTTACTTCTCTTATTACAGTTCTTGGCTTATTAGCCTGTCTGTGCTCCCCAGTCTCACCATACCTTACTCCTTTTCTTTCCATAAATTAAGGATTAGTTCCAAAGGGCTCAGCTGCTTCCATCTTTTTCAGAATAATAACAATTTAGTAAGTCCATAATCTTGAATTATTTTATAGTTAGGAGTTACTGAGTAGAACATGGTTATACTTCTTTTCATAAAATGGTACTTATAATACATAAACATGTTTGGCATTTGCTCTCCTTTCTCTCCTAGGAACAAGGTGAGATAATCACAAAGAGAAATTTAAAAGACTTACTCTACATATATATTTATAGAATGGGTCGAAATTATTCAGTGGTTAAGATAAATAGTGTATACCTCTGAAAGGTATAAATTATTTTTCCATCTTTTTATAAAGAAGGTTTTATTTATTTGCGAGAGAGTGAGCAAGAGAGACAGCACTTGTGCAGGGGCAGAGAAAGGGAGAAGTAGACTCCCCACTGAGCAGGAAGCCCACAGTGGGGCTAAATCCTAGGACCCTGGGTTCATAACCTGAGCCGAAGGCAGACTCTTAACTTTCTGAGCCACCCAGGCACCCCTATTTTTCCATTTTTGTTGAGAATGGAGAATTCTTACCCCATCTTTTTATGTATTATGAAGTAGTCTTTAGTTCATTTCTTTTGAGCATAATTATATAATGTATAAAGTTTTGTTTTGCAGAATAAGGAAAAACTGGAGAAGCTGAGAAGTCAAGCCGATCAGTTTTGTCAAAGACTTGGGAAATATCGCATGCCTTTTGCTTGGACTGCAATCCATTTAATGAATATTGTTAGCAGTGCGGGGAGTTTGGAAAGAGATTCTACAGAGGTGGAAATAAGCACTGGAGGTAAGAGTGTTTTATATAAAATATTCCTAAATGTATAATTTTTTCTTTTTTCTATATAGACTTGTTTTATTTGTAGACCTTGCAGTGTTCTGAAGTATGAAAAGGTTTTCTTTTTTTGCTTTTACTCCCCACAGTTTTATTGAGATGTACTTTATATACCACACAATTCACCCATTTAAAGTGTATAATTCATTTTTTTTTTTTTTTATTCACAAGGTTCTGCAACCATCACCACAGTCTAATTTTGGAGCACTTTTTTGTACTCATTAGCAGTAACTCCATTCTCTCCTAGTCCCCAAACCCAACCCTAAATAACGTGAGAACTCCTTACTCTGTATGGATATGCTTATGCTGGACATTTCATATCAGTACAATTACACAATATGTAGTCTTTGCGTAACTAGTTCCTTTCACGTAGCATAATGTTTTAAAAGTTCATCTGTGTTGTAGCACATCAGTATTTAAATTTCTTTTTATTGCCAAATAATAGTGCATCGTGTGGATATACCACATTTTATTAATCCATTCATCCATTGATGCACATTTGGGTTGTTTATGTGTTTATACTTTTTGTTTAATATGAATAATGCTGCAGTTAAAGTTCATGTACAAGCTTTTGTGTGGACATATGTTTTCATTTCTTTATATATTAGAAATCGTTGGATCAAATGATAATTCTGTATTTCACTTTTTTTTTTAAAAGATTTTATTTATTTAACAGACAGAGATCACAAGTATGCAGAGAGGCAGGCAGGGATAGGAGGGAGGCAGGTTCCCGGCTGAGCAGAGAGCCCCATGTGGGGCTCGATCCCAGGACCCTGGGATCATGATCTGAGTCGAAAGCAGAGCCTTCAACCCACTGAGCCACCGAGGCGCCCATGTATTTCACCTTTTGATGTACTGCCAGGCTGTTTTCCAATGTTTCTGCAACCTTAAAAATTCTACTAGCAGTGTGTGAAGGCTCCAATTTCTCCATATCTCTACCAACACTTTTATTATCTGGCCCTATGATTGCAGCCATCCTAGTACAAGTAAAGAGGTTTGTCATTATAGTTTAGATTTGCCTTTCCTTGATTGTTAATGACCTTGAGAGTTATTTTTTGCACTGGCTATTTGTATATTTTCTGTGGAGAAAGATGTAGTCATATCCTTTGCCCTTTTTTTTTTTTAAATGTCTGTTTTGTCTTGTTATCTAGTAGATGCTCATTTTTTATGTGGCTCTTTTATATTCTTGTCCTAGAGTTCTAAGAATTCTTTAGGTATTCTGGATACAAATCTTTTCTCTAATTAAGGACTTGCAGACATTTTCTCCCAGACTGTGGGGTTTTTTGTTGTTGTTGTTTGTTTGTTTGTTTTTTACTTTTTTGATGGTATTCTCTGTAGCACAGATATTTTAAATTTTGATGAATTTTCATTTCTCAGTTCTTTTGTTGCTTGTGCTTTTGGAGTTATATCTAAGAAAGCATTACCTAACCCAGTATCAGGAAGATCTACCTATATGTTTTATCTAAGAGTTTAAAGGTGTAATTTTTACATTTGGGTATAATTCAGTTCAAGTTACATGTTAAGAGGTAGAGGTCCAACGTTACTCTTTTTATGTAGGTAATGAGTTGTCCCAACACCCATTTGCTAAGCCTGTTCTTTCTCCAGCAAATGGTCTTGCTATTCTTGTTAAAAATCAGTTCATGATGGATATGTGGGTTTAATTCTGGACTCTCAATTCTATTCAATTGATTTATATGTCTAAGCTTATGGTAATACTATTCCATATTGATTATTTTAGCTTTGCAGTAATTTTTGAAAGTGGAGAGAGCGGCCCTCCAATTTTATTATCTTTTTTAAAGATTTTTTGTGTGTGTGCCTATTTTGGACCCTTGTAGTGTCATATGAAGTTTAGGATCAACTGTTGATTTCTGCACAAAGGCAGCTGGACGTTTGATAGGCATTACATTGAGTCTGTAAATCAATATGGGGAATATTAAGTCTTCCAGTTCATGGAATGTTTTTCTATTTGTTTAGATCTTAATATTTTTTCCAACATTTATAGTTTTCAGTGTACAAGTCTTATCCTTTTTCTGTTAAATGGATACCCAAATATTTTAGTTTTTTTATGCTGTTTTAAATGGAAGTGTTTTCTTAATTTCATTTTTAGAATGTTCGTTTCTTGTGTATAGAATATTGAATTGAATATTGATTGACTTGAATATTGATCTTGTACTTTGAAACTATTTGAACATGTTTATTAATAAGTTTGGCTTTTTTTTCTTCTGGATTCTTTAGAATTTTCTCTATACAAGATCATGTCATCTGCAAATAACAAAAAGGTTTACTGATTCCTTTTCAATCTGGATGTCTTTTATTTCTTTTTTCTTTTTTAATAATCTTAACTAGAACCTCCTATACAATATTAAAGTGGGAAAAGTGGATATCCTCTTCTTGTTCCTGACCTTGGGGGGGAATGCATTCAGTCTTTTATTATCAAGTATGATATTTGCTGTAGGTTTTTTATAGATATAATTCAGTAGATTGGCAAAATTCTGTTCTATGCCTGACTTTTTGAGTGTTTTTTATCATGAAAGAATGTTGGATTTTGTTAAATGCTTTTTCTACCTTTGGGTTGACTTGTATGGTTTTTGTCTTCTATTCTTTAAGTAGGGTGTATTGCATTATTTGATTGGGTTTTGGGTGTTAAATTTATCTTACATTTCTGGGAGAAGTCCTACTTGGTCATGGTATGCAAGTTTTTTGTAGATGTTAGAATATGTTTCTCAATATTTTGTTTAATATTTTTCTTCTATATTTATAAGGGATATTGGCCTGCAGTTTTTCTTTCTTATGACATCTCTGTCTGGTTTTGGTGTTAAAGTAACACTGTCTTCACAGAATGTGTTGTGAATTATTGCTTTGGTTTTTGGAGGGTTTTGTGAAGGATTGGTATTTGGTTTTTGAAAAATTGGAAGAATTCACTAGTGAAGCCATCTTGGCTCTGCCTTATTGTGGTAAATTTTTTCTGAACTAATTAGATCTTTTTATATTTTCTGTTTCACCTTTAATCAGTTTCAGTACTGTATTTCTTTCTAGAAGTTGGTTCATGTTGTGTAAGTTATCTTACTGTTGACCTACAGTTACTCATAATATTGTAATATAATCCCTTTTCTCTCTAAGAGCTGTAATGATGTCTCCTCATTCATTCCTGATTTTAGTAATGTGAGCCTTTCCTATTTTTTAAATTATCCATTTAGCTAACGTTTTTAAAATTTTCTTTTAGAAGATCCAGTTTTTTGTTTCACTGATGTGTTTCTAGTTTCTATTTCATTTATTGCCATTCAGCTGTTGTCATTTTCTTTTTTAGGATCTTATTTTTTTTTTATTCAACAGAGAGAGGGTAAGAGAGCACAAGCAGGGGAGGGGCAGAGGGAGAAGCAGATTCTCCACGGAGCAGGGAGCCTGATTGATCCTAGGACCCTACATCATGACGTGAGCCGAAGGCAGATGCTTAACTGACTGAGCCACCCAGGTGTCCCTCAGCTGTTTTTTTTTGTTTGTTTGTTTTGTTTTTGAGTCCTTTCTCCTGCTTGCTTTGGTCTTAGTTTTTCTTTTTTCTTGTTTCTTAAAATGTAGGGTTAAATTACTGATTTGAGAGCTTTCTTCTTCTTTTTTAAAATATAGACATTTATAGATACAAATTTTCCTCTGAGCAGTTTCAGTGATATCCCATATGTCTTGGGATATTGTGTTTTCATTTTCATACATCTTAACTATTTCCTGATTTCCCTTGTTACTTCCTCTTTGACTCATTGGTTATTTGAGAGTTTGCGGTAACTTCTACATTTTATGAATTTCCCAGATTTTCTTCTGTTACTAATTTATAGTTTGCTTTCACTGTTGTTGGAGAACATATTTTGTGTAATTTCAGACCTTTTGAATTTATTGTATTTTGTCTTATGGCTTAGTCTGCCTTGGAGAATGTCCTGTGTGCACTTGAGAAGGGCATGTATTCTGCTTTTCCTTGCTGATATGTCGTATAGATGTCTGTAATGTCTAGTTTGTTTAAAGTCTTCTGTTTCCTTATTGATCTGCAACATAGCTGTTCATTTGTTTTGTTTTTTTAAAATTTTAATTTTTTAATTTTTTATAAACATATAATATATTTTTATCCCCAGGGGTACAGGTCTGTGAATCGCCAGGTTTACACACTTCACAGCACTCACCAAAGCACATACCCTCTCCAATGTCCATAACCCTACCCCCCTTCTCCCAACCCCCCTCTCCCCAGCAACCCTCAGTTTGTTTTGTGAGATTAAGAGTCACTTATGGTTTGTCTCCCTCCCAATCCCATCTTGTTTCATTTTGTTCATTTGGTTTTGAATAATGGTGTTTTATGCAAGGACTTGGAATTAAAATTCTGTTTTGAATTCAAATTCAAGTTACGGACTATTACATGGTTACTAAAATTTTTATTGTGTGAATATTTCCCAGCAAATACATGGTTCCTCTGTAGCTGCTCATCATAGCTCATCTTTGGTTATATACATAATTATAGCATAGTAGAGACTTTTTTTTTTACACTAGAGAAATTTTAAAAAGAGAACCAGAAGATTTAGGTATAGTGCTTTCTTACTGATCTCTCCAGAAGTGCTTTTTTTTTTTTTTTTAAAGCTCTATTTATTTGTTTGAGAGAAGGAGAGTGAGCACAGGGGAGAGGGAGAGACAGTCTTAAGCAGACTCTGCACTGAGTGTGGAACCTGTCTCAGGGCTCAGTGTCACAAATCTGAGATCATGACCTGAACCAAAACCAAGAGTCAGATGTTTAGCTGACTGTGCCACCCACTCTCCAGAAGTGAAGCTCCTGCTATAATCAATATGCTGAATTTTCAACTTTAATGACTTTTCCCCCTGTGTTTGGAAAGCTGCTTTAAAACAAGTTTTAAGGGACGCCTGGGTGGCTCAGTTGGTTCAGCGGCTGCCTTCAGCTCAGGTCATGATCCCAGGGTCCTGGGATCGAGTCCCACATTAGGTTCCTTGCTTGGCGGGGAGCCTGCTTCTCCCTCTGCTTCTGCCTGCCTCTCTGTCTGCCTATGCTCGCTTGCTCTCTCTCCTTCTGTCTCTGACAAATAAATAAATAAAATTAAAAAAAAAATTGATTTCCTTTAAAAAAAAAAAACAAGTTTTAAGGGGCGCCTGGGTGGCTCAGTGGGTTAAAGCCTCTGCCTTCAGCTCAGGTCATGATCCCAGGGTCCTGGGATCAAGCTCTCTGCTCAGCAGGGAGCCTGCTTCCTCCTCTCTCTGACTGTCTCTCTGCCTACTTGTAATCTCTGTCTGTCAAATAAATAAATAAAATATTAAAAAATAAATAAATAAAACAAGTTTTAAGTATTATGAAAATGAATATCATGCTTTTTTTCCCCCCTCGGTAGAACGAAAAGGGTCTTGGTCAGAGAGGAGGAATTCTAGTATTGTTGGCAGACGATCACTCGAAAGGACAACAAGTGGAGATGACGCTTGTAACCTGACCAGCTTTCGACCTGCTACTCTCACAGTGACAAATTTTTTTAAGCAGGTATTATTCTGTCATGTAGGAATTCTAGGGGGCTATTTGTTTGTGAAATTTTTTTATTTTCAGAAAAATTGTAATTGTACATGTACATGCAGTGTTTGTGATTTTGAGAAATTTAAAAAAACTTTTAAGAATAAGAAGTATTAGAATAAAATAATCTTATGCCTGTTGTATAATTATATTTATTTAACTGTTATAGTAATAATACATCAAAATCTATCCTCCACATTTATATCCTATTTCTCAATTGTAATATTTTAACTTTTAAACATTTATGGTATATGAATTTTTTCAGTCAGTGATTGTGTGGTTGTATCTCTCTTCCCTATCCAGGTTTTTTTGGGTTGAATTTACCACATCAATGCTGTATGGAATAGGACTTTCAGGCCTTTGTAATGCATTTTTGTGCTAAAATATAATCAACATTTTTTATTTTTATTTTTATTTTTTAAAAGATTTTATTTATTTATTTGACAGCCAGAGATCACAAGTAGGCAGAGAAGAAGGCAGAGAGAGGGAGGAAACAGGCTCCCTGCTGAGCAGAGAGCCCAATGCGGGGCTCAATCCCAGGACCCTGAGATCATGACCTGAGCCGAAGGCAGAGGCCTAACCCTCTGAGCCACCCAGGAGCTCCTAATCAACATTATCTTTATAGGTGCATTTATAGGTCCAAAAGTTCTTGATCAAGTATTTTATTCTTTTCAAATATGTTCTCTGTACTTCAAATCATGAATCAAATCAGGAGTTTTCAAATGCTGGTCATGATTCATTAACAGTAATGCAAATGTAATAGATAATACTCAGGTTAAAAAAAAACAAACACAGTAGAATAGAAAAATAATAGTGCATTGCACATAGCGAGGTTAAATGTTCCTTCAGTGAGATTTTTTCTCCCTAATTTTTGCATGAGTACATGCACGTGTGCATGTCCACACTAGGTTTTGATACAAAATGAATTGGAATCATGTGTATGTTTTGGAACAGAAGAAGGGGAAGTGCTAAATATTGTCCAAGAATTCCTTCTTTTGAGGAAATCCTGGCCTACTGACATCTTATAACTTGAAAGAGTAAAGTAGCTGAGAATTATCTAAAGTGGTAAGGGTCTTTTTATTATGGGCAATAGAACAAGAAAGAGTCTAGAAAAGGCCACAGTGTTATTTGGATGAAGTGATAGGCCAAATAAAGCTACAGGAACTGGGCAGTAGATTTACGTGATACAGTGACTCAGCCTTGCAGCTATGACATTTTTCTCTCTTTCTACTTCTTCAAGCACTATATCACTTCTGCACTATTTCCCAGTTCTTTTTTCATTTCTTCAGCCTACTTTATTATTGAACTGGTATTGTAACCTTAAATCAACAAGTCATCCATCCACCCACCTACCTATTGATCCAACAAATAGTTTCTGAGTGTTCAGCATGTACTGAGTATCAGTACACCCACCTACCTATTTATCCAGCAAATATTTTTTGAGCATTCACCACGTACTGGATACTATGTTGGAGACTGGTAGCTGGAAGCTAGCACAAAGTGATTGTGAAAACTTTGAATGAATGATGATTGGAAACATCAATAATAGAAAACGTTTATTTGTGGGGCGCCTGGGTGGCTCAGTGGATTGGGCCGCTGCCTTCGGCTCAGGTCATGATCTCAGGATCCTGGGATCGAGTCCCACATCGGGCTCTCTGCTCAGCAGGGAGCCTGCTTCCCTCTCTCTCTCTCTGGCTGCCTCTCTGTCTACTTGTGATTTCTCTCTGTCAAATAAATAAATCTTAAAAAAAAAAAAAAAACAAAAAACGTTTATTTGTTTATTTTAATGAAAAGCATTTATACTTTGTATAGTGTATTTTTAAAAATTATTAGCGTGTATAATTTTTAAAAGTATTTTTAAATAGCTAGGGTACTATGCACCAGCCAAATGCAAACTAAGTAAAAAGCAGAGATTATAACTTTAATATAGTAGAATTCAAGGTACAAGTTTCTCCTAAATGAGATACGGAAGGTAGTTCTTTTTTTAAGTTGATGAGAGATTACTAACCATGATTGCGATGTAATAATCAGCAGTGCTTATGTACAGATTGAAATTGTCAAGTCAGATTTATTAAAAGTACATGGAGATAGAAGAACAAAATTAAACCCACCCATTAGTTTTAAGAAGTGTATTTGTTGACAGGTATATAAGTTGGCATATACAGTGGTGAATACACAGTGTAGAAGTAGGGGGTGTCAGCTAGGCTCATTCACATTCAGAGACTGACTTTGATTATTTGATCTAGACTGACTTCTCTTGGGAAGACTAACGTGACTCAGGTGTCTTCCATGTCTCTCTTCTATTCTCATCCTCTAGCAGGCTGGCTTGGTCATGTTCTCATCCTAGTGGCAGGAGTTCAACAGAAGGGCCAAACTCAGTTGTGCAAATGTTTATCAGGTCTCTGCATCACATTTGCTTATTGGCCAAGACAAGTCACAGGGCCAACCCCCGGGGGTGGGAATTATGTCTCACCCAACAAAAAGCATACAGGGAGTAGAGAGTGGAGGCCAATAATAGAATCAATTTAACAGGTTAAGTAGACAGAAATAATTAAGTAGAGATAATCTGAATGTACTGTCAGTTAAGACCATTTAAAGATCTGACAGAAGGAGAGTGTATATTGTTTTAGCAGCTGATGGAACATTTACAATAATTAGACCACAGGAAAAAATCTTCATAAAATGAAATTCTCTAATCATGACCTAATAAAACTCAAAACTGTTTATCAAAGTATTAACAAAAATCTTGGATCACTTGGAAATTAAAAATCACATTTCTAAGTAGTGGAATAAAAGAGATCAATTCTTTACTCCGTTTAGAATATAATAGTGAACAAATGGGATATGGCTCAAGATGAGCTCACAGTAGTAATGTTAAATATGTTCATTAACATACAAAATAAGAAATATATGAACAGTGCTTAAAAACAGTAAGATATCAAGTGCAGGAGGTTTGGATTAATAAAATCCAAAGATTGACTCTTTTTTTTTTTTTTAAAGATTTTATTTATTTATTTATTTGACAGAGTAGACAAGTAGGCAGAGAGATAGGCAGAAAGAGAGGGGGAAGCAGGCTCCCCGCTGTGCAGAGAGCCTGATGCGGGGCTCGATCCCAGGACCCTGAGATCATGACCTGAGCCGAACGCAGAGGCTTTGAACCACTGAGCCACCCAGATGCCCCCAGAGATTGATTCTTGAATAAAAGAGCAAAATTCTTTTGTAAGAAAAAATATTGAATTGAAAATTTTGTATTAATTAGGTGTGCTTTGGTTTTTTTGTTTGTATGCTTGTCTTTTTTCCCATTGATTGAGATTGTGTCACAGTTTTCTTTCTGGTCTTAGTAGCAGGATAATTATTCTTTTCCTTTAGAGTAGTTTCTTAAACGTATAAACAAACAAAAGCAGAATCAGACATGTAAATACAGAGAACAAACTGATGGTTGCCAGAGGAGTGAAAGGTTGGGGGATGGGCAAAATGGGTGAAGGGGAGTGGGAGAAACAGGCTTCCAGTTACAGAATGAATGGAGTCATGGGACTAAAAGGCACAATGTAACGAGTGCGGTCAATTATATTTTAATGGTGTTATATAGTAGTAAATGATAGCTACAGTTGTGAGTGTAGCATAGCGTATAAACGCCTTGAATCACTGTGTGGTACATCTGAAACTCACCTAACATTAGTGTTAGCTATGCTCAAATGAAAAAATTTTTTAAAAATTACTTGCAATCAGAAAAAAAGTGTAGTTTTTATTGTTTCTTATTCTTTTCTTTTTCAAATTTAGATAATGCTGTATATTCTGCATTTGAGAAATTTGGTGATATAAAATTGAAAAGACAAAAACTCAAATATAAAAAATTTTTAAGACTGTCATATATATGTTTCTTTTATGTCTATTATTTTTCTTTTTTCCTTTTCCTCTACCTCTAACTTGTATTGATTTTCAGCATTTTAGTGTGTTCTATAATACCTTCTAACATGAATAATGGGCTATAAGTAAATATAAAAAATTAAAATGTAGAAAATAGTATAACTCAATAAAATCGAAAGCATAAAAAGAAGAAAACAAATTAGCAGGGTAATTGTTTTTAATCATAATTATATTAATAATCTTACTTTTCTTTCTGGCTAACCTGAAAGAAGAGGGTAGGAATATTAATAGGCAATATATATTTATTTTTAATCTACTGCGTTTGTTTTATGGAATACTTTTTCCTCAGGAAGGAGACCGCCTAAGTGATGAAGATTTGTACAAATTTCTTGCTGATATGAGAAGGCCATCTTCTGTTTTACGGCGACTAAGACCTATTACAGGTATTTTAAATTTTTGATTAAACTCTATTACAGCCCTTATCATCACTAATATGTCATATTGTTGGTAATTATGTACTTCTTTTTTCACTTCTCTAACCCATATGTTTTTCTTAGCCCAATGCCTGTCAGTCTTCTTTATCTCATTATTCTCTTCTTTTGATCTTAATAGTTTATATGCAAGATTCAGTACTTTTGATAATTTGAGTACTGCAATGAGAATGATGAATAATTTCATGGCTTAAAATTACTTTTTAGAGGAAAGAGAATGTATGTAGAATGGTAAATATTCAGAAACAAATTCATATTATAATCAGAACAAACCATTCCAGAGTAAAACTGTTTTGTTTGTTGTTCCAGAGTAAAAAAGTTTAAATTAAATCACTTAACTTTCAGAATGTTGGCTGAGTCTATGCTAGATCCCTCTTTCTGTTTTTTTTTCTTTTGCTGCTTTTTCTCATTCATTCATTATAGGCATTTATTATTTTACATGTACTTATTTCTGTATCAGTAATTTGTAAGTTTGAGACTTGGTAAAATGAAATAATTTAGAGGTCTGAGATGATTGTAATTTCTAGACTTCTTGCAAAAATAGGGTCTAAATCCTTCCAGGAACATTTTTACATGAAGTTTTTCTTACATTTACATTGTTCTTACAATATGTTTTTATATGCAGCTCAGCTGAAGATAGACATTTCTCCTGCACCTGAAAATCCCCATTATTGCCTAACTCCAGAGCTGCTTCAAGTGAAGCTTTACCCAGACAGTAGGGTTAGACCTACCAGAGAAATTTTGGAGTTTCCTGCCAGGGATGTCTATGTTCCAAACACTACTTACAGGTAACACATTTTAATTTTGGAGATTTCTGAAATTAGATACTATATATTCTATCGTTAAAGTAGAACCAGAATGAAACTCTCCAAAAATCCTTTGTAGCTTTGTTATGTAATCCATTTCTTAGTCTATGGTTTTATTAAGAGTCGTCATGTATTAAACTTACACCGTGTGCCAGGTCAAAGGTCTAATGTTTATTACCTTACATACATTCTTTTACTTAATTCTCACGGCTTGAGGTAGGTATTACCTTCATTTTAGAAGTGAGTAAAGGGATGGCGAGGTCAAGTATACTTCCCTGTGGTGGAGCTAACCCTGGAATTGTGGGCTGTGAGATTAAAACATTTGAACTCCCAGTTACTGTATTTCCTCAGATGTTATTAGCAGAGTTTAGCGTTCCACAGAACCAAAATTATGTGGCTGCACTGTGGCCCAACAACTAATCAACAGTATTTACTGATCCTCTACTCCGAATACTTGACATGAGGCTGTTGGATAGGCTTTCTAGGCTGACCACTCCATAACTCTAAGGGTTCGTTTATTTATACTCCTTATGAATGAAGCCCCTTTGTTTGTGAATGCCTAGTCTGTGACTTGACATTGGGATAGCCAGTGGGGCAGCTCAGACGTAAGACTCCAGCCCAGCCTTCCCAGCCTAGCACATTTTACCACCAAGTTACCTGGTTTCTGAGGCCAGAATTTTGGAATCAAAGTGATTTCTCTCCTTTTCCTACTCCACATTTACTCCTCACACAAGTTTTACAGGCTATGCTTTCAAAATGTATCCCAAATCCCATAGTTCTTACTTTGTCCAAAGATTTTGTTTACATATTTGAGAGAAAGCATGCGTGCTGCTTGCACGTGCATGCCAATGGGGTAGAGGCAAAGGGAGAGGACAAGAAGCAGACTCCTCACTGAGCACAGAGCCCCACATGGGGCTCCATGCAGGGCTCCATGCAGTGCTCAACTAGGCAGAACTCCATTCCAGGCCCCTGAGATAATGACCTGAGCTGAAATCAGATGCTTAACCAGCTGAGGTTAGGCACCCCAGGCACTGCTTACCTTCTCAACTTTTTTCTTTTTTCAAGATTTTATCTATTTCACAGAGAGACCATGAGAAAGGGAACACGAGCAGGGGGAGAGGAAGAGGGAGAAGCAGGCTTCTTGTTCAACAGGGAGCCCAATGCAGGGCTTGATCCCAGGACTCTGGGATCATGATCTGAGCTGAAGGCAGACACTTAATCACTGAGCCACCCAGGCACCCCCCTTTCTCCACTTATAAAACTTTCGGCAAGTCACTATCCAGATTAGCACTGTCAAATAGAAATATAATGGGAACTACATTTGGGATTTAAAATTTTATAGTTCCCGCATTAAAAAAATAAAAAGAAACAAGTGAAATTAATTTTAAATTATTTAACCTAATACACCTAAAATATTATCATTTCAACGTGTACTAAATGTGAAAAACTGTTGAGATATTTTACTTTTTTTCTTTCCTACAAAATGTCTTCAAAATCAGGTGTGTGTTTTACTTTTAAAGCCCATCTCATTGTCAGATGAGCCACATTTCAAATGCTCAGTTGCTGCGTGGGGCTAGATGTTAGCCTATGGGACAGCTTCTGATCTCACATTTTTCTGTACCTTTCTGATTTGATCATCTTCCTTTAACCCCTCCAAAATCAATTCTCAGCATTATCACTAGAGAGATGATTTAAAATTTTTTTTTTAAAGATTTTATTTATTTGTCAGAGAGAGAGCGAGCGAGAGCGAGCACAGGCAGACAGAGTGGCAGGCAGAGTCAGAGGGAGAAGTAGGCTCCCTGCGGAGCAAGGAGCCCGATGTGGGACTGGATCCCATGACTCTGGGATGATGACCTGAGCTGAAGGCAGCTACTTAACCAACTGAGCCACCCAGGCGTCCCTAAAGAGATTATTTAAATGTTCTCAATCAGATCATTCATTACTCCACCTAAAATCTCTGGTGACTTCCATCATAAGCAGAAAAAAAATGTTTTTTTTTAATAACAGTCTATAAGACGCTATATGCTCTGGCCCCTGCCTGTATCTTACTTCCTATCCTACTCCGCTCATTTCACTTTAGCCTCAGTGGCCTTTTTACTCATCCTTGAACAAACAAAATTTCGTTCTCCCTTAGGCTTTTCCATTTGTTCTTCTCTTTGCCTGACATGTTTTCCCCTAGATCTTCATGTGGTTTGGTTCATCATTCAGCCATATGTCTGCTTAAAGGTCATTGCCTCGTGAGGCTTCCTCTCATTACCCTCATTAAAAAGATCCACTTCTCTCCAATTCTTCATCATCATTACTTAGCATCATATTATATAGTTCATCATTGTCTAGCATCACATTATGTAGTTATATCATGGGGTTTTTTGGGTCTTTTTTATTAAAATGTAATGACTGTAAAGGGCAGGGACATGTTTGTTTCCATTATCACTATATTTCCAGCATCTAGAAGAAGATGCTGCACACAACAAACATTTCTTCATTGAGTTCAGAAATATCAATGGTATGAGAGTGGAATTTAGAGTCATAGAGTTAGGAGTGTGATTTCTGACTCCACTATGCACTGTTTGGCGACTTAGGACAAGTTACTTCATATATTGCCCACTCAGTTTTCTTATTAATAAAATGTGAGGTCATAATTATACCTGCCTCCTCTTGTGAGGGTACAGAGTACAAAACACTGCATGTAATTGGCAGTTAGTGTAAGTAAAGTTCTAGAAGTTAGGCTAAGGAAAATATATATTGCTTTTGAAAGAAATAAGATATTATGAAATTATTCTTCTATAAATTATATATTTAAGTACTTACAAGCACATGGAATAAAGAAGTGATTATATAATCCAAAATTTGTATGAAACCATTTTGAGGTTATCAGCTATACATCTTATCTAGTACAGGAATCTCATCTAGAGCAACCCTAACTTGTGTTTATCTGTCTTACCTCCGCTGGGATTGTTTCAGAGATAAAGAAAATAGAAACTGGGGACTTCGAGTGGTCTTTTCTTTCATTTTCCTACTTATTTTTGTTATTTACATACTTCTATTTTTAAAAAGAATTGTACGAATATACTTAAAGTTCGTGTAAGTACTGTAGGCTTAAAATTACTCCTACCAGCCTTTCCCTACCTTGATGTCTAATTTTCAGTGTCAATCACTGGTACCTCTTTTGCTCCTTCTTTTGGTTTTTTTTTTTTTTTTTAAAGATTTTATTTATTTATTTGACAGAGAGAAATCACAAGTAGATGGAGAGGCAGGCAGAGAGAGAGAGGGAAGCAGGCTCTCCGCTGAGCAGAGAGCCCGATGCGGGACTCGATCCCAGGACTCTGAGATCATGACCTGAGCCGAAGGCAGCGGCTTAACCCACTGAGCCACCCAGGCGCCCCTCTTTTGGTATTTTATTCCTTGTTTCCTGAATAACATATTCATGCTACTATTTCTTGATTCTTGTTTAATTTTAAACATCTCTTTACTGTTATAGAAGACAAAGATTTAACTCTTATATCTTCCTTCCTAAAAATACATGTCCTTGCATAAATCCAGAAAAAAATACATATACTTGTCATCTCTTCCATACGTATTTATAATTCCAGTTTTTCATTAAATCAGTGTTGATTTTTTTTTTACATGTTTGTGATTCGTATGTAACTGTTTTTGCAGTGGAGCCCTGTAGATTACTATGATTTTATTCCTGCTGTTTTTGATTTATATAGCTTTTTATTTTCCTGAAATAGTTAACATTATTTAGTTTCCCTACTTTTCTATGTGTTAATTCTCTAAAGCTTTTAAAATTCTCTAAAGCTTCTTGCAGTACAATAAAATATAGCAGATAATCATTTCCTGACTCGTGGCTTCTTCAGTTCCCCTTGAAACTAGATTGTCAGTGTGTCCGAGGGAGTTTCCGAGGCTTGCTAGGCCTACTGTACAGTTGTCATCTTGGAGCCTGTTTACCATGATCCTGGAAGTTCTCTTTGCATTTTTTTTGCCATGAAGTCCCTATTTCCTATATAGTTTTCTTTTTTGTTTTACTCATTTTATGGACAACCTTCAGTGTCTTCTTGACGTAGGGAGTAAATTTTCTGAGACTTTTGCATCTGAAAATGTATTTATTTTACCTTTACTCCAGAATTTCTGATTTTGCTGGATACAATATTCTAAGTTGTAAATTATTTTCTGTCAGGATTTTGAAAACATGACACAACTGTCTTCTGGCTTTAACTGATATTTTTGAGTGGTCTAATACTTTTTTTTTTTTTTAGAAGATTTTATTGATTAGAGAGAAAGAGGGTGTGAGCATGAGCGGGGAGGCAGAGGGGCAGAGAGGGAGAAGCAGACTGAGCAGGGAGCCCAATGCGAGGAGGTGGTGGGGAGGGAGGCTCAATCCCTGGACCCTGAGATTATGATCTGAGCTGAAGTCCTTAATGGACTGAGCCATCCAGGCACCTCAGGTGGCCCAATGTACTTCTCATTGCTAATCCTTTGTTGGTATCATTTGCTTTGAAGGCTTTTTTGAGTTGTTTTTTTGTTTATTTTGTTTATTTTTTTTTAACCCCTGGTGTCCTGAACTTGCCTGTGATGTGCTGATATGATAACATTAATTTAGTGCTCTATAGCATTTAATTTAAATTGTTTTCATTTAAATTAATTTATTCAGTCTCAGAAGACTCTTATAAATTATGTAATTCTGGCAGAATTATTATTTTTTATTTATTATAAATAAATAAGAGATAAACTTATCTGGACTTGAACCCAGGTCTTATTTTATTTCTGTGTTCTTCATCCTTTGGGATGATAGTACATCCAGTGTTTATAGTTATTGACAATATGAATAAAATTGAAGTTTCTTATTGCTAGATAATTGAATGCTACATTTTTATTAAAGCAGGCAGAACACCTTTGTTTACCTTATTATTTGCCTCAAAATATACCTCATTATGTATCCTTGTCTAATAATATTTTTAATGCCTTATAACTGAGCTAAGTATATGAGGGGCTGAAATAGAAGATCTAGACATGTTTCAGGAGTTGAATGGGAGTTGGGTAGAGAGCTTATCTAAAGTGAGAGGATACCTTACTGAATGAGGTAGCCTATTGTTTTCTCTCAAGTATGTATCCAATTTTAATCCAGTTTTTTCTGTGGGGAAGAAGGAGAGTTAACACACCAAAAAGATTTAAATGAATTTTATAAATTATAGTTAGTATGTTTTTGCTGAGTATGAGTTTACAGAAAGTGAATAAACATATTAGCTGTTTATGGTAACTTGTTTATTTGTGTTTGATTTTGGTTTTTATGATTGAATGTTTTACCATTCGAAGTGTTTAGCATCAGTAAGGATAATTGATTTTCTGAAAATCATAATTACTTTCTATTTTGGCAGTAAACTTTTCAGGTGTAAGAATGAATTCATAACTAATTAGCTTGAGAATCATCTGGAGAAATCTGTTAACGTATCTCAGTACCTTTAGCTTGGACTGTATCTAAGTACTGTATTAATTAAAGAGTCGATACTTACCCCAAGCATTATTAGTGAAAATAACATTATAGGCAAAAAATGATTCATTAAATATGTAAAGAAGAACTGTTCTCTCATGACTGAGCAGTTTATTTCCAGAGAATAGCAGAACCAGCTAAACGCATCAGTAAGATCAGGTTTATTCCTATTAAACATTAATTGAAAACAAACACTGCTTTAGATTCTAATGTTTTTTATCAAAATAAGTTGGTTTCAGGCTAGAATTTTATATAATCTGTTTTCATCTTATTTACTGCCTTTAAGGATCTCATGTAAAATGTTTTAACTCATTAACAAACATTGATAAATTGTAACGTAGGATGTCAAGTTTCTTAGGATTGCTAAGTTTCCTAAGGTACAGAAAGGATCAGAGTGCTCTGTTAGTAATAGGTGAAAACTGTTGAGGTAAGAAGGCACATTGTTTAAGAAAGAGATTAATAATTTTCTACTGTAAGGGTGTCTTTAAAGACGTAAAGAGAAGTACATGAGACTATAGAAGTAGATTATGGTTTCTATATTCCATTGGTATTTTTCCTGTTGATACTTGTTGGCCAAAAGAGTTTCTTTCATTTTAAAAAAGAATGATTATAAAGTTGATTGTATGCTTTTGAAAAAAAAAATCTGAGTTATGAAAAGAAAGAATAGTTTCTATATTACGTGAAATGGTATGACTCTATGCATATTTTCTGAAAAATTGGGAAATGGAACCAAATTTTGCAACCACATTTAGTTTTAGAATCATCTAAAACTGGAGATCAACTGATTTTCCTTCTTTTTACATAGGGATAATAAAAATTCCTGTATCTTAGAAATTTGTGAGGATTAAATAGATAATACATATAAAACTTTTTTTTTTTTAAGATTTTATTTATTTATTTGACAGAGATCACAAGTAGACAGAGAGGCAGGCAAAGAGAGAGGGAGGAAGTAGGCTCCCTGCTGAGCAGAGAACCTGATGCGGGGCTCAATCCCAGGACCCTGGAATCATGACCTGAGCTGAAGCCAGAGGCTTTAACCCACTGAGCCACTCCAGTGCCCCTACATTAAAGCTTTTTGCAAAGTGCCTGACATATATTAAATGCTCAGTAGATGCTTTATTAGATTACATTCATCCAAGCCTTACATAACTTGGGAGAGAATAGTTTGAAAGCATAGGGTTTCTGAGTTTTGGGGGTATAATTAGATAAAATTATTTTTAAAGGGGAGGTTATCAAAGTTATCAATAGTTAGTAGTAGCTTGCTTTGTATTATTACTTGAAGCTTCAGTGCCATGTGACCTGAATGTTAAGTCATATAGGTTGCTTATTCTACTTAATACTGTTAAAAAATTTTAGTCTCATGGATAGTTAATATTTTAGGAATTTATAGTTTGTGGGGGAAAAAAAAAACCAAACAGGCCCCTTTACCATATCTAGAAAATCTCACATAGAAATAATTCTAGAATCACAAAAGGAAGATGTATGAAAGCTAGAAATCAGCTAACATACAGATATCATAAAATATTTTGCATAAGTTTCCATATATACTTGCTGACTGAATTGTTGCTGGATCACAGTAGTATTTTTCTTGCTCAGTTTGAATTCTTTTTAACCTTTTAAGGAATGTTTTGTGGTAAGCCATTATTTCAGGTTACATACACTAGTGTTCATTATACAAATCTGTATGTGTACATTGTCCCAGTAAATAATGTTAAAAAAAAAAAGATAAAGTTGACACTAGGACTCCTTGTGGTTTCAGTACCATCATTGTTTTACTAACTGTGTGTAGCAGCCTACGTAGAACCAGTATGATTAGCTAACATACCAGAGGGCTCACATTTGTAACTGAAAAAACTATTTTTAAGCATTTTTAATGTGAGTTTTAAGAAAATATTTGCACATCATAGCTATTTTTAGTTTAAAACTTGAGTGTATTTTAGAGTCTTATGGAGTAAAAAAAGATTTTAAAAAATACTGTTTGTATAGAGGGAGAATGAATGATGTGACTGAAACAAACATTTAGCTGAGCTGAGAAAACAGGTTAAAAAGAACTATAGTCTCAAAATCACCGATTTCCTATTACTTAATACTTTGGCCTCCAGTATTTATGGTTATTATTAGACAATGTAGAAAAAGCTGTTTTAAAGGGTATGTATATAAAAAATACATATGTTTAATTTGTAATTTTTAAATATTTTTATTTATTTATTTATTTTTAAAGATTTTATTTATTTATTTGACACAGAGAGATCACAAGTAGACAGAGAGGCAGGCAGAGAGAGAAAGGGAGGCAGGCTCCCTGTCAAGCGGAGAGCCCGATGCGGGACTTGATCCCAGGACCCTGAGATCATGACCTGAGTCGAAGGCAGAGGCTTAACCCACTGAGCCACCCAGGCGCCCTTATTTATTATTTTTAAAAAGATTTTATTTATTTAACAGAGAGAGTATACACAAGTAGGAGGAGTAGCAGCCAGGCGGAGGGAGAAGCAGGCTCCCCACTGAGCAGGGAAGCCCAACACAGGGCTCCATCGCAGGACCCTGAGATCATGACTTGAGTTAAGGCAGACTCTTAACTGACTGAACCATCCAGGTGCTCCAGTTTTTTATATTTTTAAAAAATAAGGTTTTAACGAAATTGTTGTGATTTCTCAAAGATATTTAGAAAAATCCGTTATTAAGCTATCCCTAAAATTAGAGATTTTGTATTTATATAAATCCCCCCTAAATACATTGATTGTTCACTTATTTTTGTAGAGTGTTAATCCGGGAGAGACCTGGTCTTTTCACACCTCTATGGGGTTAATGAAGACGCATAGATACATGGAAGTTTGCAGCTAATGTCATGCATTTCTTATTGGGCCAAACCAATGAAGATTATTGACATGAAATGCTTGCTTTATCAAGGAAATACTTAGCTATCACAGTATCATAGAAAAAATACTAGTGTAGTTGTTACATTAAGGTGACTGGCTAGGACGCCTCTCTCATGCTCTGTCTCTCAAATAAATAAAATCCTAAACCAAGTAATAACAGTGGGGAAAATTTTTTTTATTGAGTATCTGAAATCATCCACAAGTTAGGTACTGGATTTATATAATGTTGCTCATGTTCCAAATTTATACTTGACTTCCACTGTTGCATTTGAGTTATAAAGATCAAGGTATAATCTAATTGAGCAAATGCTGTGTGTTCAGTTTTTAAGAGCTACATCACACGTCATGTTATTCTTAGTGAGATTGTGAGAGTTGGCCTCTTTTCCAAAGTTGCCTTAGTTATAATCACCTAGTGAACTTTCATCTTTTTCTTCCAGTTTATAGAAAGAGGGTATCTAGCAAATATTGTGTTACTAAGAATATAAGAATGAATGCAGTGGTTCAGACCTGGTAACAGTGTAAGAAACAAAATGAAGGGGCGTCTGGGTGGCTCAGTGGGTTAAGCATCTGCCTTCAGCTCAGGTCTTTATCCTGGGGTCCTGGGATCCAGCCCCACATTGGGCTCCCTGCTCAGTGCGGAGTCTGCTTCTTCCTCTCCCTCTGTCTTCTACCCCCCCCCCAAGCTTGTTCTGCCTCCGTCTCTCTCTCTCTCTCAAGTAAATAAATAATAATAATAATAAATAAATAAATAAGAAACAATATAAGAAACAAATAAAATAAGAAACAAAAGAAAAGATGCCATTCATTTTGATCTGGACCTTGGTTAGCAGTTAGGACTATGCCCCGTATATCTCTTATTAATCCTTAGTGAACTTCTAGGTTTGCTAATCTGAATATAGTCTTAAACTTTTTTATAATAGGAAATTACAAACATATACAATGTAAATAGAACAGTATAATTAACCTCCATTGTCATTCTTTTTTTTTCAAATTTTTATTTAAATTCTAATTAGTTAACATAAACTTTTTTTATTACATAAGCTCTATACCCAGCATGGGTCTTGAACTCACAACCATGAAATCAAGAGCTGCCTGTTCCACTGACTGAGCCAGCCAGACACTCCTCTCTATTGTTTTATCTATTACCAGTTCCCTTTTTTCCTGTAATATTTTAAAACAAAGCCTAGTCATTGTATCATTTCACCTTTAGTATGTTTTTCTGTTGAGTGGTTTAATAAGCTTATTACATATACTGATTGAATTTTTTCCCTAAACTTCTGTTTCTGGAAACAGATTGGCCAGTCAAAAGTAAATGTATACTGTTAATATATAACCCATGTAATTCATGATTCTTGAACTAGGTCATATTATGGTAGATCTTGCTTTGGAGTTGGGTTCTTAAAGTTTTTTTGTCATGGTACCCTTGCAGTTTTGTGAATCCTGTGATTCTCTTTTTTGGAATAATTTAATTTTTTTTTTTAAGATTTTATTTATTTGACAGAGAGAGATCACAAGTAGGCAGAGAGGCAAGCAAAGAGAGAGAGAGGAGGAAGCAGGCTCCTTGCCGAGCAGAGATCCCGATGTGGGACTTGATCCCAGGACCCTGAGATCATGACCTGAACCGAAGGCAGAGGCTTAACCTACTGAGCCTCTCAGATGCCCCTGGAATAATGTTTTTAAATACATAAAATAAAATACATAGGATAACAATGTTATCCTATGTTATGTTGAATTATAATTATCAAGATAGTAAAGTTCTGGTGCATGTTTCTTTATTAATGAATTAAAAAATATCTAGCCACGGGACTAAAAGCTACCATATTTTCTAAGTAGTAATAAGCATGTGAAAAATATTCTGAGATATCTATAATAGCTGTGATACAAAAATGTATATGATTTCTGTTAATGACAAATTCTCCTGTATTGCTAATACTGGTATGGTTAGTTTCCTACATTCAGAATTTAAGGAAGTACAAATTTCAGTAAAAATTAAGGAGTATTTTTCTTCCCATTCAAGTTTATGGTCCCCTGCTTTAAAGAGTGTAAGTTTTTGTATTTGTTTTTAGTTTTCTTGGATGTCTCAAGCTGTTGCTGCATACTCTGCTGTTCAGGTTTTGCCCTAGATACATTACCGGGGCTTTTATTCTATCTTAATTGATCCTAGTTTTATTTTAATTACAAAAGCTTTTGAGTTGAGAACTCTGTTTCCTGACATTTTAACGTAGCCACCCATGAGTTTTTAGTTAGGGGCTTGTATTTCAGTGTGAGGAGTATTATCTCAGACCCTGATGGAAGGAATGGTAGCAGAATATGAGAGAGCAGTTTTGTTCAACTATCCTGAGAATTAGAGTATTTTCAGTTAGGAAAAATTTGTGCACGTTACTTACTTAAAGCAATGTAGAGTGATAACCAAGATCAAATATTTACAAGTGTATACATTTGTTCACAATTTTATACTTCATAAAGCCATTCAAATACCCTGTCTTACTTGAAGATTACAACAACCCTATGAAGTAAGTTTGGCAAGATTATCATTGTCCCCATATATGGGATGTGGAGACGGAGGCTTAGTTGCTCATTTGATGATTAAATAGTTACAGCCTTACCTCTTTAAGGTTGTAGATAATCGCTCTTTTAGATAAACTTAATCATCTTGTTAGATGTATGATCGTTCCCGGGGTTAAATAAATAAATTTAGAAAAACAGTTTTTCTGTTTGAGATGGCATCCTTGATTTTATATTTTCTAAAATGTCATTGAAACTTGATTTTATAAAAGCACACTACGGGATATTGTTAGTTGTACTTTCATGACCTTGAACTCAACATTTCACACCAGTTGAGTAATTTTGTCCTAGTTGATTGGCCATGAGAACACTCTGGACTTTGATAAGAGGACCAACCTTTTGGTCATTTTGTTTTTAATTTTTTTTTTTTTAAAGATTTTATTTATTTATTTGACAGAGAGAAATCACAAGTAGGCAGAGAGGCAGGCAGAGAGAGAGAGAGAGGAGGAAGCAGGCTCCCTGCTGAGCAGTGAGCCCGATGCGGGACTCGATCCCAGGACCCTGAGATCATGACCTGAGCCGAAGGCAGTGGCTTAACCACTGAGCCACCCAGGCGCCCTTGTTTTTAATTTTTAAAACTACTGTGTTGGAACATCACTTAGTAGTACATACAGAAATGCAGCGCTGTGGTTGTTAGTGATGGGAAAAATCACAAGGGAATTTGATTATCTTGTAACAGAAGGTGAAAATATGTAAAAGTACATATTTGGAATAGCTTTTATAAAGGAGGCAGATAGTAGGAACTCAGTAAATACTGGTTAGTGCACATTTTTTTGATTAATGAACGAGATAATTGATCTCCATAAGTTATGCTGTTAGGAAGAAAAGATATAAGCATGAGAACATACTGATTATAGAATGACAGAGAATAAACAGATTATACAAAAATAGGTAACCCCAAAATGAGAAATGTGTATACTTGTTCTCAGTAAAATTCACAGTTTCAGATTGAACTCTTGGTATAGAAATTTGGCAGTAATTTACTCAAATCAAGTAGATAGACTTATCTTTTTGATGCTCTTGGAATTTTTATTACAGTTTTTAAAATTTTCTGTTATGGTTTGCCGTATGTATTTTTCTGTCTTTCCTTCATTTGCTAAGTGCCCATTGAGTGGTACAGGCAGTACTGCTGCATGGTATCAGAGGGAGGAGCCCCATTTACAAGGATATTCCTAGAGGAAGTGAGATCATTTTCAGGTATGAATAGGACATAGCCAAGTAGGAAGGTGTATAGAGGCATTCTAGACAAATGGAAGAGCATTAGGAGAGTATAAGGGGATGTTTAAAAGTAGATAATTTTGATAAGGGCTAAGGGTTTGTGTTGGGCAAAAAATGGTACAAGGAATTTGGGATCAGATTATACAGACTCTTGAATATCTGTAAGAGATGTGGATGTTGTTCTGTAGGCTTCTGCCCTCCACATTGGGGTATACATTCTTGCTGTGTAGGGTTATGCAGATCCACAGGATAAATATAACACATCTTCCAGGAATATCACTTTTTAGAAGATATGGGGAAGAAATAACTATTTTTATATAAGATTTATAGAGTAGAAAATACAATTCACATGCAATTTTAAGATAAATTGTAAGATTTATGGTAGAATCCTAATAAGATCCTAAAAGAAGTACAGGCTTATGTAAAGCCATTTTATCCTGTATTTCTAGAATTGTAAAGATACATTTTCAGTATTCTCAAGCTGCTATACTCTTTTATTTATTTTTTTTTTTTAAAGATTTTATTTATTTATTTGACAGACAGAAATCACAAGTAGACAGAGAAGCAGGCAGAGAGAGAGGAGGAAGCAGGCTCCCTGCTGAGCAGAGAGCCCGATGCGGGACTCGATCCCAGGACCCCGAGATCATGAA